>NW_021829615.1:0-7500 GCF_006345805.1 Octopus sinensis | reverse complement strand
CACAACCATATGTGCGCGACATGGTGATCTCATATCAAGATAAACAGCACATGACCTTGCAGGTGGGGCCCAGTTAGAATTTTCTTCAGATTGAGTAGTCCATCCCGCTCAAACGGTCCCTGAACAAGGGTTGTTTAAGGATGTTGAAAGAACCACCCATGTTTCCAGAGGTGAACCATTCAAACCCCAAAGAATCCCTCTCAACACATGGCTATGATGCTCCCCCACTACTTCTGCTCGTGATCAGAGATGCACATATTGTCAGCCACGAAGGGACATGCTCAACTGGTTAAGGTCAAACAACTGACAAGCAAATCTGTGGTATTGAGCAGAATATTTGCTGTAGCCCATCTTTTATACCAAAACAAAACAATGTACATGATAACACTTCCAATCAGTTAAGATCAGAAGCCATGAGAGCCACTGCCTGGTACTGCATCAGGGCATTTATCTACTGCATCAGGGCATTTATTATTATTATTATTTATTATTATTATTATTATTATTATTATTATTATTATTATATTATTATTATTATTATTATTATTATTATTCAGGTCACTGCCTGGAATCGAACTCGGAATCTTGGGGTTAGTAACCCGCGTTCTTAACCACTATGCCATATGCCTGTAGGAATATGGCAGCGCGGGCTACTAACCCAAAGATTCCGAGTTCGATTTCAGGCAGTGAACTAAACAACAACAATAATATCGGAAAAAATACCTTTGGAATGTGAATCTAGGTTCGAAATTTCCCCAAGACACCTGATGAAAGCTGGAAGGTATATTAGCCGAAACGTTGTGTTAACAACAAACAAGATGGGGACAAATATCCGTCAGATGTAAATAATGCAAATATTGAACTATGTTGAGAAATGGTTATTTTCATTTATAAGCGTGATCGGTTTGTCTGTTCTCTTGTGCTTTTTCTTTCCGAGAAGTCTTTAGGAAGATAATCTCATTCGATAAATTGTAAATAAATAAGAAAATTAATTTTGCATTACGGAATTTTGCATTACGGGATTTTGCATTGTGGTCAGATTTTCGGGACCGCATTGTTTCCGTATCTACCTATTTATAAGAAACGTGCATTCATCACAGTTTGATTACCCTTGAGTGTAGGTCAGCTCGATCGAGGGTATGTCGTGCGACTTGGTGATCAACTGATGTACATTGGTCGCTTTGGTAACAACGGCATCTGCCAAAGAAAGGCAACAAATGACTGCACTTGTGTTGGGGAATTAAAACTATGAACACCACGAGGACAATAAAATATTATAGCATAAACACTAGAATTTCTAGAAACAGGTGCCTACACCGATATGGGATTTTGTGATACGTGCAGAAGTGACCCTTAAAAACGCAGGCTATAGAAATCAAGTTTCTCCAAAATATGTCAAGGTTTATAATTCAAAGAAATAAATATAAATGCGTACAACTACTTTTGAACATTCAAAGCAGGTTATAGTAGATGTTATGCAATGGTGGAAAATATTTTTAACCGTAGCGTTTAGTTGAATTTGATTGTAATTACGAGAATATAAATATCCAAGACAAAGCAAATATTAGCTCGTATGAACAGACTGGTTATCTGAATAATTAAACACATTTTTGGTATAATAAATTGGAAATTGAAATGAAATCAGGAACATGCAGAGAGGAAAATGAGAACCGTTTATGACATGATTTATCATACAGAATTTAACATATGTTCTATGTTCTAAGGAGAATATTGTCACCACTATTTATAGAATGGCTGCTATTCCAAGAATATATATATTCTAATAAATAACATTCGGTATTGAATAACATGTAAAAATAGATGATTCCCAAAAGACAAAAACCAACAAAATTAGTAAGATATATTTCTTTGGTGCAAAGAATCGTGTACTGCATCGCAAAATTCATGAAACAGAAGGTCAAAAGGTACTAGGTCGTAAATGTTAGGCACCTATCTACATTAAATCTTTATTTCCCCGAAAACCCACCGGCGAATGTCACTTCTCTCGCTCCTCACCAACATCCTGTCTATGTTAAAATATATTACTTATAAAGGATACACTGATATTTGAAACGTTGTTATGTAGAGAAGTAAACCTTTATAAGTAATATATTTTAACTCTGCCTTTCATCCTTTCGGGGTCGTATAAATAAGTACCAGTTACGCACTGGGGTCGATATAATGGACTTAATCCGCTTGTCTATCCTTCTTTGTTCCCTCTGTGTTTAGTCCCTTGTGGGTAGTAGAGAATAGGTATTTCGCCCGTCGCAACGTGGTAAGTTCAAATTCCTTTCATCCTTTCGGAGTTAATAAATTAAATACCAGTAAAACACTGGGGTCAATGTAATCGATTATCCCCTGCCACTAAATTTCACTCTTCGTGACTATAGTAGACAGGATTAACGACTTACCGACCTTGCAATCGACCAACTTTATTGCAAGCAATAATATTTCTTTCTAGGCGGCGAACTGGCGGAGTATTTAGCTCACCGGGGGAAACGCTTAGCAGCATTTCATCCGTCTTTAGTTTCTGAGTTCAAATTCCGCCAGGGTCGACCTGCCTTTCTTTCTTTCGAGGTTGATAATATAAGCACCTGTTGAACATTGGGGTCGATGTAATCGATATCGCCTCCCCGCCTCAAACCTTCTGGGCATCTATCAAAATTGCAAATCGATATTTCTTTCAGTAACGTGCAGAAGGCCTGAAATTTGCGGCCAAGAGGATCAATCTAGTTCATTAACCCCAGTGCTCAATTAGTACCTATTTTCTGGACCCTGGAATGGATAAGAGGCAAAGCCATCCTTATTTCTTTATTGCCCACAGGGGGCTAAACATAGAGGGGACAAACAAGGACAGACAAACGGATTAAGTTGATTACATCGACCCCAGTGTGTAACTGGTACTTAATTTATCGACCCTGAAAGGATGAAAGGCAAAGTCGGCCTCGGCGGAATTTGAACTCAGAACGTAAAGACAGACGAAATATCTATTTCTTTACTACCCACAAGAGGCTAAACACGGAGAGGACAAACACGGACAGACAAACGGATTAAGTTGATAATATCGACACCAGTGCGTAACTGGTACTTATTTAATCGACCCCGAAAGGATGGATGGCAAAGTCGACCTCGGCGGAATTTGAACTCAGAACGTAGCGGCAGACGAAATACGGCTACGCATTTCGCCCGGCGTGCTAACGTTTCTGCCAGCTCGCCGCCTGCCGTTTCTGCCAGCTCACCATGCTTGGTGGGACTTGAACTCAGAACGGAAAAAATAAATCTGAGCATATACACCACAGGACTTTTTTGTCTAACGATTTATTGATCTTGCAATCCTGCGCCCTTATCGCAAACAACGATATTGAAAACTAATATCACATTAGGTAAATTCGATTATCACTAAATGTAAAGAAAACTGAAATATTGTAACACATTTAACGTAATGTCGTTTAGTTGTTGTAAATAAGGCCATAACCTCGGTTGTTTGGAACAATTATAGATTTGATAGGGAACGAAAGTAAAAATGAATAATTAAATAATTTAGCACGATAATGTCGGTCGATGGCGTGTGTGTGGTGTGTGTATGTGTGTGTGTGTGTGTGTGTGTGTGGAGAATGAGTAGAGTTAATTATACAGCATCAGAAACACTTGTGTAGTGTGTTTCTGTGTAAGGAAAATGGTTTCGTGCATACAGAGGGCGGTTTTATGTGTGCGTTTGGTGGAAGGTGCGTTTGTGTGTGTGTATGTGTGTGTGTGTGTGTGTGTGTGTGTGTGTGTGTGTGTGTGTGTGTGTGTGTAGGTGTCCGTTTGTGTGTATGAGAGAGAGTGTGTGTGTGAGAGAGAGTGAGTGAGTGAATGAGAGAGAGGAGAGAAAAAATGTAGTTTAGGAGAAATATGTCTACTTCGAAAAGAACCTTGTGTGTATATTCTATCCAGATGATTGCTGATGACGATGATGATGGTGATGATGATGATGATTGTGATAAAGGCAAAGTTAATGACGGAAGAAAGATATGTCGAGAATCATGAGGTGAAGAAGAAGAAAATGAAGAAGAAGAAGAAAAGGAAGAAGAAAAAAGAAGAGAAGAAAATGGCGAAGAAAAGGAATGAGACAGGGAAATGAAAAGAGATTTGGAGAAGAAGATGGAGAAGAAGAAGAAGAAGAAGAAGAAGAAGAAGAAGAAGAAGAAGAAGAAGAAGAAGAAGAAGAAGAAGAAGAAGAAGAAGAAGAAGAAGAAGAAGAAGGTGATGGTGATGGTGATGGTGATGTTTGATGATGTTGATGAAGATAGTGACTGTGATTATGATGCCGATGATGAAAGCAACGTGAATGCTGTCGATGACAATGACGACTACTTCGATAATGATACGGTGATGAATTTGATGAGGAACGTAATGGTGATAGCGAAGATGATGATGATGATGATGATGATGTTGTTGACAGTCATTAATAAGGAATAATTATGTTGGTATGTAATCATATATTGATCGTTAACAACGGTTACAAGTTCACAACATTCGAATGAGTGATGGCTAATTAAATCGATCCAATAACTACTTTAGCTGTCACTTCATTAGACTGACCTTGGATGAATAAAATATAAAGTTAGTCGCAGCGGGATTTGAACGCGGAACATATAGGGCATTAAGTAAATACACATGGCATTTCTTGACGCTCTGCTTATTCAGACGTCGTGGAAAACAGAGCGAAAGTAAGGGTGATGATGGGGTACCGATATGATTGTAGTAGTGTTGGTGTTGGTGATGATGATGATGATGAGGAGGATGATGATGACGATGGTGAAGGTGGTGGTGGTGATTGTGGAGGTGGAGTTGATGGTGGTAGTGGTCGCTTCCCTCAATATCTTAAATTATAATGTAGTCATGGAGATAAACATGTATATTATTTACGTTATTTACATTATTGACATTCAACGGATATTTGTCCTCATCTTATTTGTTATTAACACAACGTTTCAGCTGATATACTCTCCAGTCTTCATCAGGTGTCTTGGGGGAAATTTCTAACCTGGGTTCTCATTCCTAAGGTATTTTTCGATGTTATCATTATTATTATTATTATTATTATTATTATTATTATTATGTTGTTGTTGTTGTTGTTGTTGTTTTGTTGTTGTTGTTGTTGTTTTGTTGTTGTTGTTGTTGTTGTTCAGGTCACTGCTTGGAATCGAACTCGGAATCTTGGGGTTAGTAGCCCGCGCTTTTAACCACTACGCCATATGCCTTAACAATAACATTAATAATAATGATAATAATAATAATAATAATAATAATAATTACATCGAAAAAAACCTTAGGAATAAGAACCCAGGTTCGAAATTTCCGCAAGACACCTGAAGAAGGCTGGAGGGTAAATCAGCCGAAACGTTGTGTTAGTAACAAACAAGATGAAGACGAATAATTATGTATATAATTCCTCATCTCTTAAATATGGAACTGAGATAACCATGGCTGGAAAGAATGATTATAATGTCGGGCCTTGAGCCTAGACCAGAAAAGAATATTTGTATGTTTTAAGGCAATGAGCTGACAGAAACGTTAGCACGACGGGCGAAATGCTTAGCCGTATTTCGACTGTCTTTATGTTCTGAGTTCAAATTCCGCCGAGGTCGACTTTTCCTTTCATCCTTTCGGTAGATAAATTAAGTACCAGTTACGCACTGAGGTAGATATAATCGACTTAATCCGTTTGTATGTCCTTGTTTGTCCTCTCTGTGTTTAGCTCCTTGTGGATAGTAAAGAAAGAGGTATTTCGGCTGTCTTTGCGCTTTGAGTTCAAATCCCGCAGAAGTCGACTTTTCATTTCAACCTTCCGAGGTCGATAAATTAAGTACCAGTTTCGTAGTGGGGTCGATCTAATCGACTGGCCCACTCCCCCAAAATTTCGGGCCTTGTGCCTTGGGCAATAAAGAATATCTAGGGTAAAATTATGTAGGTCCCAATAGAAAATCATGGTAGTCATGGTTGGACAGACTTTGAGTGTAGTTTCGCGTGACCCGTGTTGATCTATTCCTAAGCAACAACAGCAACAAAAGCTGGAGCAACAGCCTACAGAAATCAGTGACGATCTCGCCTTGGCTCTGTATTCTAGAAAAAAACAGCTTAAATATGCTTTTTTTCAATAAGGACGACCATGTTGTATGACTTGCCCTAAATAGAATATACCTGAATGAAACGACGGCATGGTCACGTTTGGAAAGTCCACTGAACTTAGGTTTGTTTCAATGAGGATCTATTACGTATTTCAACAATAACATGAACGAAGAAACATCAACAACAACAGCAATAACAACAGAATATTTTATTGTAACAACAAAACTATCGCGAACCAGTGAGGGTGTAGCCATCTGTTTTCGCTCCGTATGCTAGAGATAGCAGCTAAATATACCACTGAAATCTCCCCTTTAAAAAATAGGTCGGCCATCTTGGATAATTTAATCATGATACGATGTGCCAGAGGGAATCATCGGAATGTTCATGGCTGGAATGTCTTTGAGCTCAGGTTTCCGCAACAAGAATATACCACTCACTTGATAACAACCGTTGCCCTTTTCAAGCCTAGCCAGGTTCTTGGGCCCGCTTTCCCGGTTTCTGTGGCGTATGTGTTCCCCCCATCTGGACGGGACGCCAGTCCATCGCAGCGTGGAAGAAAGAGTGAGAGAAAGTTGTGGCGAAAGAGTTCAGCAGGGGTCGCCACCATTCCCGTGCCGGAGTCTTGTGGAACGTTTAGGTGTTTTCGCTCAATAAACACACACAACGCCCGGTCTAGGAATCGAAACCGTGATCCTCCGATCGTGAATCCGCTGCTCTAAACACTGGGCCATTGTGCCTCCACATTTAATAACAATACGAACATCAAAACAACGGCAGCAGCTGCAGCAGCAACAACAGAGAGAACCTGTAACATGCTTTACTGAAAGTGTTAAGATGTTTCTAGAAGTATTTTCAAGAAGCCACTTATCTCCTCACATCTATGGTAACGGGTACAACTGGATTTCTCTGTCCCCCAAAATCTACCCGATCTAGCTGTTTTCCAATCATTTATTTTCATTTATTCACCTCCCCCTCTCTCTCATTCTCCCTTCTTCCCCTTCTCTGCCCCTCTTTCCTTTCCTCTCTCACATTTTCTCTCTTCACTCCTCTCTCAATCTCCACGCAATCCTACCGTTTTATCTCCTTTTATGATATCTAAAGTTTTCTTTCTAATTTTTCCATTTGTTCCCACTTTCCTTTCTTTCTTTTTTATTTTCTGTCTATCTATATTTCTTTCTTTCTCTCTTTCTTTCTTTCATTCTTCTTTCTTTCATTCTTTCTTTCTTTCTTTCTTTCTTTCTTTCTTTCTTTCTTTCTTTCTTTCTTTCTCTCTGTCTGTCTCTGTCTGTCCCTCTCTTTCCGTCTCTCTGTATTTTCTTTCTGTTGTTCGATTATTCGTTTAATTTCTGCCCCTCTTCTTCTTATTTTCTTCTTCTTCTTCTTCTA
>NW_021829614.1:30000-32154 GCF_006345805.1 Octopus sinensis | reverse complement strand
TTCGGTTTAATACGATTCGGCGAGGTGGAGGAGAGGAGGAGGAGGCGGCGGCTATGGCCAGTTTAAAGCAGCGTCTATTGTAGCTGCCATTTGCTAGGTAATGACCAGCCGTGCTTATGTGGTCAGCTGCCCGGAGTGGGAAAGGTGGTGGACGGTGGCAGAGTACGACTGGCTTTTGAATGACATTGTTCATGTTGTTGCGGTGGATCATCGTCATCATCATCATTACCATCACCAGGTTCTTATTCTTAATCATCATCATCGTCGTCATCATTACCATCACCACGTTCTTCTTCTTAATCATCATCATCATCATCATCATTACCATCACCACGTTCTTCTTAATCATCATCATCGTCGTCATCATTACCATCACCACGTTCTTCTTCTTAATCATCATCATCATCGTCATCATTACCATCACCACGTTCTTCTTCTTAATCATCATCATCATCGTCATCATTACCATCACCACGTTCTTCTTCTTAATCATCATCATCATCATTACCATCACCACGTTCTTCTTCTTAATCATCATCATTACCATCACCACGTTCTTCTTCTTAATCATCATCATCATCATTACTATCACCACGTTCTTCTTAATCATCATCATCATCATTACCATCACCACGTTCTTCTTCTTAATCATCATCATCATCATCATCATCATTACTATTACCACGTTCTTCTTAATCATCATCATCATCATCATTACCATCACCACGTTCTTCTTCTTCTTAATCATCATCATCATCATCATTACCATCACTACGTTCTTCTTCTCCATGACTGTCACCACCATCACCACTTTCTTTTCCTCCTTTTCTCTTCCTGTTTTCTTCCTTTTCTCTTCAACTCTGTCTTCATCTTCATCCACAATACCGTCTTCGTCGTGACCACCACTACCGCCACCACAACCATCACTCCACCCACCCCCTGCCCAGCCCACCCTTCCGCTGCCACACTAGCAACCAATCATCAAGCACCAATTCCAGCTGCTGCTTAGATTACAACATTTGAACTTTCTTCTTTGCACCGACAACGTCTTTCTGAAGCTCAACCAACGATTGCACTCTATACACACCATACAGATACGTTCTTTGAATGTATGTTCTTCTCATGTACAATGGCAACACACACATACACACACATATATATATCTCACGGCATTCATGGTATTGACCAGACTATCGGATGTTGTTATACATAGCTGGTCACAGTGCGTTTTACATCATTTTTACTTTCGAATGCAGCCACCCCTCTAGTTAAAGCGAAACAGGCCAACATTTTCCGAGATCGGATGAGTATTCCGTCACAGGGTGACCCCTTTTGCAGCTGAGTGGACTAAGACCTACTGGGAATAAAGTGTTTCGCTCAAGAACACAACACACAGCCGGACTGTGAGTGCTACAAGTCTAACCCCCTTCAGACACACCCAATCACACACATGTACATACACACGCACAATCTGTATATGATGTACATAGGATATCGTATAGAGTGTATGTCTATTTTTTTCAATATATATATATATATATATATAATATATATATATATATATATATATAGTATGGTATTATCCATATAATTCAAAATGGGGTGGGTGATTATAATCAAAATAAGCAACAAGGGTATCCAGAAGTAATGCAGTATTATTGTTTTATGTGACTCCATTTAATTGAACAATGTAAACATTACATCAATTTAAAATGTAGAGCAATCTTCATCTGCATAAAAATATTCGAAGGATACAAATGAATCCTTTGAATTTAACTAAATTCTATATTTTTATGCAGCTGGAGATTGCTCTACATTTTAAATTGATGTAATATTTGCATTGTTCAATTAAATGGGGTCGCATGAAACGATCGTACAGCATTACCTCTGGATATCCTTGTTGCTTATTTTGATATATATATATATCCATCCAAGAGTTGAGGAACAGAGAAGATTAAATCCGGGCCATATAGGTTTCATAGTGAATGGAACCTCGGAAGTGGTAAATATCCAAGCGAGGTGCACTCTTCAGGCCAAGGATAGCTTGATTTAATAAAAGTTTACATTGTCGATAGGAGACCCACGTTAACAGAGGGACGATTCAGTCAGAATGCGTAGAAACGCATGTATCTATGTATATATATTATTATTCTT
>NW_021829614.1:20000-25000 GCF_006345805.1 Octopus sinensis | reverse complement strand
CTGAAGGTACAACTGTTGATCACTGGAAGGAAGGATGGCCATCGTTGAAGAAGCGGAAAACCTGACACTTTTAAAGCATAAACATCACAGACTTGTTCAGGATTCTCAGCTTGAGGGTGTTTGGGAGAGACGAGTTTCACTCACATGAATCGCCCCCATTATTTGACTGGTATTTCATTTCTATCAACCTCAGAAGGACCGGAAGGCAAAGCAGACTGATGGAATTTCGGTTCAGAACATAAACAGAAGCAACAAAAGACCGCCAAGTGTTATTTTCGACACCATCACCGTCGCCACCATCACGGCCCGAGAGAGAAAGAAAGAGGCAGAGAGAGAGAGAGAGAGGACTACCAGAAGTTGTGATGTTTATCCATTCCGGAATAAGACGTGATGATGTAGGTGAAGTAAATCCAGCAGAGAATTGAATCTCTGGCCACAGTATTTGCCAGTTCCTGTGGATTATTATTAATGGTGTTATCTTATATGGACGATGTCATCCTTTTCAACGACAACAACTACTACTACTACTACTACTGTGCACACCCAACCATCACCAATGTCCTCCGTTGACAAGTTTTGGTTGGCTAATATACATGATTTGACGTAAACTAAATTGGATAGATGCCTCATACTTTGCGTTAATATTCAGAGGAATCGGTAAGTACTGAAGAAACTGATCGATGTGTTTTAAATCTTCATCAATTCTTCCCACCACCATTCGCATTTATAGGCACCTACCTTCTCAAACGGACATATACACATTCATACATATGTGCATACTTACATACTGACAAACATATAGACATACTACATACTACGTGAATACATCCATACTCTCTCTCTCTCCATATATATATATATATATATATATATATATATATATATATATATATATATATATATATATATATATATATATATATATATATACACATATACACACATAACGAATACCCTTTAGCTTTGTCTTCCTATTCTCGACAAATCTCATCCATTATCTAGCAGCCAGTTTATAAGATTCATTTCAAGATGCTATTCAACTGAGGACTTGATTCATTCATAAATTGATCACAATTTTAACGTTGAAAAGCTCTACGTATGAAGCTGTGAAGATCATCTCATATAATTCCTACTGAAAAGATTATTTACCCTTTCATTTCAACTTTTAACCTTATCAATTTAGTTTTAAACGAGAAGTGAACGCCGCGCAGTAAAAAGACAAAAAAATAGAAAGTTACAGATGTGTCGAAGAAGTGACACAGTCTCTAGTCTTCGTTGAAGCTATTTCCTTTTATCACTGCAACAAACACTAAAATGACAGACACTTTGACTCCCTCCCACTCTTTCTTCCCTTTTCGTCACATTTGGTGTCCACTTAAAAGACATTAATTCATTTCTTTTCAGATTCTTGAACTAAAAACTTCTGTTCTGCTCTGCACTTCGATTATAGTTTAACTTCTATTTTGATAACATCGATCGAAAAACAAGAGTTTTCTTCTCATTTTATTGCTAAGAATGTTTCAATTTATTATTTAAATTATTTGAGGTGAAATATAACCAAATGAAATTTATATTTGATATATGCTTAATGCAAACCAACAGTTAGTTTTAAAATCAATCCACGTTAATATCGATTTTCAATTATGGTTAGATTTGAATTAAATTTTAACAATTTAATTTTTATATTTGTATTACCTAAGTTATTATTGAGAAGAAAAAGACAGCGAGCTGGCGGAATCGTTACGGGTACCGGAGAAAATGCTCAGCGGCATTTCGTCCGTCTTCACGTTCTGAGTTTAAATTCCACCGAGGTCGACTTAGCCTTCCATTATTTCGGCATCGATAAAATAAGTACTAATCGAACACTGGGGATCAATGTTATCGACTTACCCCACCCCCACAATAGCTGGCCTTGTACCAAAATCTGAATCCAATATCGGGAAATAAAGCGCTTCTTTTGTAGGTGTTTGAAAGAATGCCGGTGGGTTTCTTTTTGTGGTTATCTTAGAACTGCATTTATCAAAACATTTTGTAGTACGTCCCATTTTGAGAAAGCATCATGAGAAGCATGAAAAAGAGAAACTGCATTAGAGCTCGAACCTGGCCTTTTTCCATCCACAGAGGAGTCCAGTGTCATCTCTAGGCAGGAGGGGTGCAGCCGAAGTGTAGAAAGTCCAGCTTGAGAATCCGTAGAAGTTTGTTGGTGATGAGAGGAGACAGGATCAAACGTCCTAATCATGGGAGGGCAAAAAGGTCCAGCAGAACAAGAATTGGTTATAAGGAACGCAACAAGTCGAGGAAGAATAAAAAAAAAAAAGGAACAGATGTAAAAACCAGTTATGTCATCATTTTTAGTAATGCTTGGATATTATATAAAACAGCTTGTCTTTCATCATTCATGTTGTATGTATGTGTATGTTTGTATGTATGTATATGAATATGTACACTTCAAAAACATGCATGGCGTTTTTCTCCCTCTATCTCTATCTCTATTTTTCTTCCTCTCTTTTCTCTATTACAAGAATAGGAACAAAGGAAACAGATCGGTTTTGAATTTTAAATGTATTTAGATTAACTAATTTCAAAATATTGTGCTATGTCGTGCAGAAGAGCCCCAAAAGAGGACTAAATGCTTCTGTCCACGGCCCCGAGAGAATATAGGCATGCTCTTTTTACTCATTCATAATGATTTCTCAACATCAGAAAAGGAGAGTTACAAGCGATTCTCTCCCTTAATTCATAGAAATTCCAGCAAATGTACACACACACACACACACACACACCACGCACACACACACACACACACGCACACACACACGCATACACACACACACACACACATATTTTGCAAAATGTAGCATGGGAAAATACGATTTTACGATTTTCATTGGTATCACAAAGGAATTGAAATTGCTCCAGCTAAGATTCGAAACCAAGTTCCCAGTAGTAATTTATTTTGATACTAGTGGATTAGGGTCTCAGGAGGAATGGACACCATTTCTCAATGTCCCCAGCTAATTATGATTCGCTCAAAATATCCCCAAACAAAACCAAAATCGTTCAATACAGTGCTCATGGTCAGCCATTATATTTAAGTATAAAAATTAAATTTTCAAATATTTCTTTTCTTTTTTTTTAATGCAGTTAGGATGACATGCACAGCCATTAATTAACTTTACTAAACTGGTTATTATAAAATCACCTTAACCAGGAAACGAAACCGTGTCGCAGATTTGGTCTGTTGGATTATTACCTTTACGCTACTCAATTCTACAATTCATACATTAAACAAATTGCTGATATTATTGCTGTTGTTGTTGTCATCGTCGTTACGATGCAATAGTCTCACTAAAATGTTAAGTCAGGGAAGTTGGCAGTTTTGTCAAGCGGAGATAAATATCAAATCCGGTTTCAATCCCTGGCGGCAGTTGTTTAGGTGATTAGTGAAACGAAAACATCTGCCCGAAATCTCCCCGGAAGATTATTATTATTATTATTATTATTATTATTATTATTATTATTATTATTTTATGTTTGTTCTTGACAGACGAGAATATCCAGTATGCAGCAGGTGCATTAGCTGGAGATAGATAGATAGATAGATTGGGAAAGAGAGAGGAGGCGAGAGGAGGGGGAGGGAAGGTGCAGTATGAGGGAGAGAAAGGTGAGGAAGGAAGAGCAATATGGCGGCAGTGAAGTAAAGACGAGTGAAAGGAGAGAGGGAGACATTTACACGCTGCTTTCTGTCAAGACCAGTGAACAGCAAAGAATAATGTCTTGAGGCAGTTCTGTTGTGTACGAGACTCATTAGAACGTTGATGGTCACAACTCTCGGAGAAAATACTTCGATTCGCCATACAGAAGAGTTTTGCGAAGAGAGCAGCGGCGGCGGCGGCGGCGGCGGCGGCGGAGACGGAGGCTGCACAAGAGACGGTGGTGACAGCACCAGTAGTGGTGCGGCTGTGGTGATGGTGGGAGTGTTGTGATGGTGATAGGAAACGTCAGGAAAGGAGCAAACACCTCATCAAACGATAACAGTGGGGAATGAGACAGAGAGAGAGAAAGAAAGAGAGAGGGGGGGGAGAGAGAGACGAGTGGCAGGTAATTGTTACAGCAACGGTAATGTACGGTGACGGTTAGGTATAGATTCTTATGGAGATTACACTCACTTCGCGTAGGTAGGGAGGGAGGGAGGGAGGTAGATAAATAGGTAGGTAGGTAGATAAATAGGAAGATAAGTAGATAGATATGTAGATAGATATTTGATAGATGGGTAGAGATAGATAGATAGATATTTGATAGATGGGTAGAGATAGTTACAATTTAGAACTCGAAGCAAGACATCTATATCTAGATAAAATATATACATATGTGTTTTTATGTATGTATACTTGCATACATTAATTAAGGTGAGAGAGCTTTGGTGAATATAAATCTGATTTGGAATTAACTTACACAAGGACACACACACACATGCACACCCACTCGAACTCCTAGACACATACATACACATTCCCTCTCTATCTCTCGCTCGCAAACAAAATATGTAATTGAGCGAAAAGTTGTTTGCATACGTGTTTGTATTCATGCATATAAGTGCACACAAACACATATGTATACACACGCACACACACACACACACACACACACACTATATATATATATATACTCTTTACCCTTTACTCTTTTACTTGTTTCAGTCATTTGACTGCGGCCATGCTGGAGCACCGCATTTAGTCGAGCAAATCGACCCCGGGACTTATTCTTTGTAAGCCCAGTACTTATTCTATCGGTCTCTTTTGCCGAACCGCTAAGTGACGGGGACGTAAACACACCAGCATCGGTTGTCAAGCAATGCTAGAGGGACAAACACAGACACACAAACATATACATACATACATATATATACATATATACGACAAGCTTCTTTCAGTTTCCGTCTACCAAATCCACTCACTGGTCGGTCCGAGGCTATAGCAGAAGACACTTGCCCAAGATGC
>NW_021829614.1:0-10000 GCF_006345805.1 Octopus sinensis | reverse complement strand
TTCCTTGTTTAATCTAATTTGTGTTGATGTTCCAATAGCACATTGATAGAGTGGAAAGATTAAAAACTGTGGTAGTAGTTGCTTTGCGCATTTCTCAATATGCTCACTAAAGGGTATCATTCTGTATTCTGGGAATGCAATCTGTTGTCGATGCAGAGTGCATCTACGTCTGAGTGATAATCCCGTGGACCCCACGTAGTTTTGGTGGCAGCCCGAGCACCTTATGACATAAATTATGTTTTCAGAAGCACAAGTAAAATTAGATCTGATCTTGAATTTTTGTCCCTCTTTGAAAAGGAATTCTGATCCTTCTAGAAGATTTGGGCATGTTGCGCAGTTTGTTCTACCACATTTTTTTACTTTTGCATCTGTAATTTCAGAAAACAATTTTGCCTTTGTGAGAATCTTTTTAAGTGATTTAGGTTGTTTGTAGCTTTTAATGATTTTATGTATGTTTAGAATTTCCTTTAATTTGGGGTCCTTATGAAGTATTGGTAAATTCTGGGTGATGATGGTGAAGGCTTCTTTGTTTCTGGGGTTGTATGTGGATATGTAAGGCAGTATTTTCGGGTAAGGTGTATTGTTGTGTTGAACTTTTCTCAAAGTTTCTATGTCGATTTCTGTTGCACGTCTGATCCCATCCTCTATGAGTTGAACTGGGTAGTGTCTGTCAATTAGGTTGTTTTTGAGTTCTTGTAGTCTAAAGTTACTGGTATTTTGTTCTGACACTATTGTGCATATCCTTATTGCAAGGTTGAAAGGGATGTTTGTTTTAGTGTGTCTTGGGTGGCATGAGTCAAAAAGTAGGTATTGTTTGGCGTCTGTGGCTTTGTAAAAAATGTCTGTTTCTATTTTAAGGTTAATTTTTTAAATTGGTATATCTAAGAATGGAAGCTCCTTTTGGTTGTATTCCATTGTGAACTGTATATTTGGGTTGATGCTGTTCAATAGGTTTTTGAATTTTAGGAGTTTATCTGGTTGTGTTGGGATTATCGGTTCAACATGATGAAATGAACGGAAAGAAAGCGGCTGAGTGAAAGGTAGATAATAACGGTGATCCGGCAGAACTAGGGTGTGCAAGCGGGTCTGTGTATGTGAGAATGGTGTGTGTGAGGGTGTATGGGGACGAGTGCACGTGAATGTATGTGTGGGCGAGTTTAACATTAGGTGGACCTGTGTGGTGTGTGTGTGTGTGTGTGTGTGTGTGTGTGTGTGTGTGTATAAGTAACCTCTATCTATGAGAGCGAGAGGGTGACAGAGATAGAGGACGGTATGGCTGTGTGGCTTAAACGTTCGTTTTGCAAACATAGACTTTCGGGTTCAATTCCTCAGTGCGGTACCTTGGATAAGTGTCTTCCACTCAAGCCCGAACTGATCAAAGCCTTGTGAGTGAATATGCTTGGCAGAAACTACGTAGAATCCCGTCGTATGCATATATATGTGCGTTTGTGTATGGATCTTTCATTTTGTTTTCCTCTCCCACCCACGGCTTGACACCAGTGCTGGTTTGTTTACACCCCTGTATCATTTCCATTCCAAGTTGGACTTCTTTCATATGTAAATATATTTACATTCTTTGTAAAAAATGTATTTAATATTCTTTTGTATATCGACTCGCCTCACTTGCTTGTCCTTACATTTACTCCTCTGCCTGCTCAAGTTTAAACCTCTGGAGCACTACGAAGTGTATTCTATACGGAGAATAGCTGTCTCTCATCTATCTATCTATCTATCTATCTACACACACACACACACCTCCACAACACATAACAATATATATAATATAAAGGGTAAGACCCCCGGCTCAGGCCTGACCATGGTTTGCACCTAGAGAGATACCCTCTGGGCACAAGTCTGGGCAAGGTTTGTTTTTTTTTTATGGAAGACCAGCAGTCGCCCATGCATACCGGCCTCCCCTCTCCACGTCACCGAGTTGTCCAAGGGAGGCAAGGGCCGATACAGCTTGGCACCTGTGACGTCGCAACTCATTCTACACTGAGTGAACTGGCAACGTGAAATAAAGTGCCTTGCTCAAGAACACAACCGCAGCCCCGTCCGGGATTCGAGCTCACAACCTCACGATCGTAAGCTCGACGCTCTACCACTGAGCCATGGCCCTTCACATATATATATATAATATATATAGAGAGAGAGAGAGAGAGAGAGAGAGAGAGAGAGAGGGAGACAGACAGACAGACAGGCAGAAAGAGACAAACAGGCAGAGAGACAGACTGACAGATAGACAAAGAGACAGGGAGACGGAGAGAAAGAGAGAGAGAGAGAGAGAGAGAGAGAGAGAGAGAGAGAGCGATAAATGTACATACATATATACACATTAGGTGAAATACTGCAGATATTGAACAACCTGTAAAGAGATTGTAAGCTCATTTGTTCGGTTCTTTTCTTCATTGAAATTTATGCTAAAATATGTTAATTCATTTATGAAGTTAAATCAGTTAAGAGTTCCATTCAGACTTACATTTCTAAGATTGCCAAACCGTTCTGGTTCCAGCCAGAGACATCTTGACTTCTTACGAAAAGGAAACCATTCAAGCGACTTAATCTCACAACAACATTTATCAACACGTTGTTTCGTTCCCTCTCAGTCTCTTCTACCGCTGCTATAACAACTCTTGTGAAGACGATAACGGGCTATACATTGACACCCTTATTCCCAGCATCTCTTATCCGCTATCATATACCATAACGAATATCTGTTCTCGGAACAGTAGCTCTCTACGATTTCCTTCAGGCTTGGAATTTCCTGATATCGACTTTAAGCAGTTTAAATTGATCATCAGGCTTATTAGTTGTTTCCCCTCAACACTAAACGCTTATATATATATATATATATATATATATATAATATATAATATATATATATAGAGAGAGAGAGAGAGATAGAGAGAGAGAGAGAGAGAGAGAAGAGCTAGGAGAGAGAAAACGTTATTATAATAGCGAGAACAATAAATCCGTGTATATATAATATACACGGATTTATTGTTTCTCGCTATTATAATAACGTTTTCTTCGCTATTTCCATTATTTTCGCAGCACAGCTGGTTTTTGAAACTAACTCTTATAAATATTGTTCCAGTCAACAACAGTTGTATTGCTGGAAAAAGTCATTTATCATCTGAGGACATCTCGCTTCTTGCTCATTTCATCTAAAATAAAGAAAATATAAATGTAGTCAATAAATCCAGTCAGTCTTGAGAATTCACAAATACAATTCGTCGTAAACGCTGTGTCTCCTTACATTTACTGTAATGGAATATGCATCCATCCTAATTTCCTTGTATTTTTATTTAAAATTTGTTCATGTGTCAGTCAGCGGATAAAGGGTAGAGATCGTGGCCCTATATCCCCCCTCCACTTCAAGACCAGTAGAATGTAAAAAGATAAATACAGGTATATCAAATACCATACAACATATATTTTTGATTTATTCAAGCTATCTCCACCGCCAGCGGATATGTCATAGTTACCGAATAACCGAATAACAATGAAGGCCAGCTCCACGTGAGAAGGGAAATCGTTTCAAGAATTAAGAATTCTCCAAAGATGAAATACCAGTTTTCTTTAGACCCGGAACCAGACTTGAAGAAAGGCAACCGAATGGGCTACACTGAACGAAGCTGGGACCAGGTGATCATACGAAAGAGGAATTTCTGGTCGAGTGAATCAGACCCACTTTGTTTATTAAATCCTGATACTTGTCCTATCATCTCTTTTACTGAACCTCTAAGTTATTGGAACGTCAACACACCACTTAACCAAGAGCACGTGTGTTTGAAAAGATTAAACGAAAGCACTCGCACACACTAGAAAAAAAACTTCTTCCAAAAACAACATCCCGATAAAAGATTTTCAAATTTATTTCTCTTTTCAAATGACTTTAGATAAAATCCCCATTATAATTAAAAACAATATTAAGTAATTTTCAGAAAGACTATATATATATATATATATATATATAATATATATATATATTATATATATATATATATATATATATACTATGCATATATACATACATATGTATATATACACTCTATTATATGTATATATACATGCATATATGGTTACAGAACGTTAAAAAAAAAACTCTGAACAAAATGAAAAACGAGAACATGAAAAAAGCAAAAACATGGAAAACGAACTTTTCTTTCGAACAAGGAAAGAGACAAATAGAGAAACGAGGCAGGCAACATAAAGAACAATTCCTTCATCAGTTGTCCCCTGTTTTATATACTCCGCGTTACGAAAGCTGGGACAAGACGCGACTTCATAAAACAGTCGTTCCCGCAAAGCAAATTAAATAAAATTTGGAATTTGCGGAGGGTTAAAGTGGTAACAAAAACAGGACAGTAAGAACAAAACAGTAAAAAAAAACGGTAAGGGCTGTTAAGCCATAACTAGGTGAAGTGGTAAACGCTGGAGAAACCAGCTTTGACAGGAGACAGGCAAAAGTGTGTCTTGTATATATATATATATATATATTATATATATATATATATAGTTAATACAAACAAGAAAACACAGAAAAAAAGAGAAAAAAACACAGCAACGCAGGACGTGGAACAATTAAAGTATTATTGACGCTCAGGAAAGAAGGGAAGGAGGGTTTAACGTTTCGAGCGGAGCTCTTCGTCGGAAACAAGGAGAAGGAAAGATCCCAAGAAGGGAAGACAGAGGAAAAAATATTTGAGCTGGTGGTGCTCAAGAGATCACATGTTGAAAGAACAGAAGTTGAGAGATAATATATATATATATTGTATTTCGGGATGGTCATTATTTCTTTTTCTTTTTTGCCAAATAAACACCTTCACTCGTTTATTTCTGTTCTTATTTTAATTCGTGCCCATTGTCCGGAAATCTTTCGTCACACATCTTTGACCCCTTCAGCGATACTTTCCGTCTCCGTGTGTGCTCTTGCTCTACCTATTTCATTCTCTTGCAAAACAAATCTATAAGACACACACACGTTATATATATATATAATATATATATATATATATATATATATAATATATATAATATATATATATATATATATAAATTTATATAAATAAGGATAAGATCGTTAATTTAAATATCGATCTTATCAAGTGGCCGGCATGGGAATAAAAACCTTCAAAGGTAATAATTATTATTAAAATTATAATTTAGGCTATCAAAGAGATACCACTACGCTGGAAATAGCACCCAAAACTTGACTTTAAAATCACATTAAATGTTTATACAGCACTAGTGGTGTATGAACAATTAATGTGGTTTTTGGTTGCTATTTCCAGCGTGGTGGCATCTCTTAGCTACTCTATATATAATTTTCTTTTTGTAATGTATTTTATATTTTCATTTTGTAACATATTTCTACTATATATATATATATATATATATATATATATAAACACACGACGGACTTCTTTTAGTTTCCCTCTGTAAGGCTTTAATCGGTTCGAGGCTATAGTACAAGACATTTGCCTAAGGTGTCACGCAGTGGGATTGAACTCGGTACCACATGATCGGGAAGCAAGCTTCATACGGCATAGCCGCGGCGCCTGCGAACAAAGGCAGTTTATTTTGTTTCCTCTTATATCTCTTCTGTTATGTGATGACGCAGATTGAAATCAGATACTCTGCTGATTATCTAAAAAATCGAATGGTCTTTTATACCCGAGCCAACAAGAAGGCCTCTACATGGTTGATGTACATGCTAGAAATAGCAGCCAAATATCTTCCAAATCACACACTAACGTCTGAAATAAGGAAATGAGATATCGTATATTTGGAACCTCTTTGATCTTAAGGCTGATCCATTATAACAAAAAACGACGTCGGAGGCGGCAACAGCGGTGATGGCTATAACAGTAATGACGGCGGTAGCGGCGTAGCAGCCCAGTATTTAGGTTCCAAGTAATTGTAGATTTGTATTTGGTCATATCGAATGTTACTGGGATTGATCGACGCACCGATAATTTTATTTTAAATTATGGGGATATTATGGCAGACATTCGAATCAAGGAGCAGAGCGAAAGGGACACAGCTACAAACAGCTTACACACACTTGTGTGTGTGTGTGTGTGTGTGTGTGTGTGTGTGTGGTTTTGCATCTGCTTTGCTAGGTTCTTGGTGTGAATTCGTGTGTTGAAACAAAGATTGTTGTATCTTGGCTGGGTCATTACACATCTTTATTTGACCAACCAATTAATCGGTCGCTGGCTTAATCGATCGCTGAAGCAATCGATCAGTTGTCCTTCTGTCGCCGAGAGAGAAGACATGTCGTTGATGAGGTTGCAAATGGCGAAGGAAGGATTTCGACAAACAATGATTGGTTGTTTAAGCAACTGAATAAGCACAACGATCAGTTGATTGGTTGATTAAATGACTAATCAACTGACGAACAATAATGAAGTGTATATGTTTATTATGAACGTAATGATCCTCCCGAGCTACAACAATGTCTGCATATAGATATGTGTCTGCGTGGTGTGTGTGTGTGTGTGTGTGTGTGTGTGTGTGTGTGTGTGTTAAATAAAATGAGATAACAAGGCCAAGACAATTTGGTATTCTTAGGACATTTATAAATAGAGAAATGGTCTTACAGCTGTTTCAGGGATATAAGCGACATCCCATCATCAGAGACGAGTTAAAAGAACTTCAGTCGAAGAAATTAGAAGATGCTCACTCACGACCTGCCTTAGACTCCTCACTCATGCTATTATTGAATCGGAAGCTTAATAGCGGTCTTTCCGTAGCGTTTACCTGTCTTTTGGGTCTTCTGGATACCAAAACCTCTCATATCATTATATATATATATATATTTATAGAAACACGTGCACGCACACACACATACATACATACATACATACATATATACATACATACATACATACATACATACACACATACACCTTTTTATTTTTTATGAATTAAAATATTAAGACGAAGTTTCCTGACGGACCGCTTTACGGTTTGTTGACTGATCATCAGAAAAAACGTTCTCATTTTCCTTCACGAATTAATAACATAGATTATTTACCTCTTAAATAAAACAGTCTATAAATAAATTTGACCATCGTCATGGTGGTTTGCTTAATTTGTATATTTGCTTTTTTGACGGCTCTCCATTAATTAATTATATAATTTTTCTTAGCCAGACGTTTGAAATATAAAAATGTGCTTCAGTCGTTCACATTCCGGCCGAGTTCTGCATAAAAATATCTTTTATTTTCAATTATGATGAGCCGTCAAAAAGTCTAGAAATGTAGATGAAGCTGGCAAACCGGTTTCAGGCGTATAAATAGGATCTTACGCGAAATCGATTTGACGACAACCATAACCATCTCTCTCTCTCACACACACATATATATATACACACATACATTCAAGCTGCGATGGGTAAATTGTCGTCATTTTATATATTTAATTTCGCGCATGCACATGTTTTTGATTTTGTCGACTACACAGTATGGTATGGTCAGTTGGGCACCGTCCGTGAAAAAAAAAACAGCACCATGACACAATTCACTCTGCCAGAAATTTGGAAGCGACATGTAGTACTGCTTAGTATTCACACCAGAAGCTCGAATACGAACATTTCAGAGTGTTTGAGTGTCAATCTGAGGACTGTGGAATCTCAGGACATGTATCAAGAATGATAAAAATCAAACATCCAGTCAACCTCATGGTGTTTTGAGTGATCTCTAGATATGGTGACGTTATACCTCCATTCATCTTCCCACACCGCCTCAGACTTATCACGGAGGCCTACATCAAGTGCCTAACAGAGGTAGTGCTGCCCTGGGTCAAGAGGGTGGCTGCTGGAAGACCCTATCGCTGGCAACAGGACTCTGTACCATGCCACACAAACAGGAGAACCCAGTCATGGCTGTCAGAAAATTTCTGCGACTACAACATCCCTAACATCTGGCCACCTAACTCCCCAGACTGCAATCCCCTTGATTATTATGTGAGGGGCGCAGTTGAGCGATAGACCAACAAAATTCCTTGTAACACCAAAGATAAACGGAAGACAAGGATTACGGCAGCATTCGCCAACTTAAACAAGGAGACAGTCCAGAAGAGCGGCAGGAGATTCTGAAGTCGTCCAGAGACTATGGTTGAAGCCAATGGCGATTTTATTGAAAAAATAATTTACTGTTTAGTAATTCAAGATATTTTTATGTAATTTCGGTAAATATATCTGTTAAAATTAGATTACTGTGTTATTGTCTTATTTCGTTCTTGGAAGACTATTGAAAAGGTTGCAAGACGCAACGAAAATTTTAGAAAAGTAAAAATAAGAAATAAGTGGAAATTTTACCGGTGAGTGTGTTAAATCATAAGGCACAAAAAGAAAATGACTCACCCCAGACACAATAGTGTTATTTTCATTTTTGCATAATTTAGACGACAGTTTATTCACCGCATCATATATATATATATATATATATATATAATATGCCTGTTTATCTTCCTGTATATGTATCTACACATGACACATATACGCACACACATGATATTATACTATACTATATTATACTGTTTTATGTTATACTAAATTATATTGTATTTATTATATTACACATATTGCAATATCAATGAAAATATAATTTTTTTCCATTCCTGATAGTATAACATTTGTCGCTGACTAATTTTTAGACAAAAAGTTATTATACATTGTTATTTCGTAACTTTCGCTTTTTAGGCAAGACACTCAACCCTACTTATCTTGAGTTAATATAGCTTCTGTTATGGTTTACGCAATCAAATTTCTCTCAACCGTTAGCAGTCTGCAGGAACTAATCAGATATGGCCACTTTGTATTCTTCTATGAAAGCGCTGACATATACAGAGCAGTACAAAATATATATTGTTCATAAGGAACTTAATGTGGTTTGAATTAACCGTTTCCGTTGGTTACAGAGAAGCTTTTGTGAATCTATTAAGGAGATAAATAGAGAAGCAACGACAAACTGTTGAGAAGCAGTTCTAGATGAGGTAATTATATAATTAATTATATAATTAATATTTGAGCAATTACTTTGAAGTCTCTTTCTGAATGGTATAATGCAATGTGTTACAAGAAGGCAATGACCATCAGGCCATCATGCTCTGACATACTCTATAAAACTGGTGAAATTATCTGGGTAAAGTTTGAATGAGGTCTTATAAAGAGAGATTGAGCTCGTATAAGAGTGTATAATTGAATCGACTCTCTGCTGATCTGCTTATTCTCCATAGAAATACCATTTCCAAAATTTTGTGTAATTTTTCTGTTATTTCCGATATTTTTTGCGAAAAGACTCTTGAGACGTTTTGAGTTATATATGACCATTCCAAAATTCATTAAAGCCCTGAATTGAAGAAACTATCTAAAATTTAGAACGGAAAATAAGTCGCAGATTCTACAGTGATCGCCAAAGCTTACCATAAAAAGGACTTCGAAGATTCTTAGCTGACTGAAACGGAGCGAGTATAAACAGTAAAATCAAGTATTCCTTTAATTGATTTCAAAGAAGCGAGTACAAACGTTTAAATGAAGTATTCATGTACTTGATTTAAAAGGAAGCGAATAAAGATGTTTAGTGGAAGATGTTCCTTATTTTATCAAATCCGGAAGGATAAAGACTAAAATTGATGTCAGTCGTGTTTCAACCCAGATTATAGAGAGATCTGATAATCGTAAAACGCTTTTGTCCATTCGTCTACCGAATCTACCATCAACCAGACTGACACAATGGCCAAAATAATTTCTTACGTAGACGTGTGGCGAATGACATAAAGCTAAAAACAAGCCCGTTAAAATCTCAAAGTAGTTTCGATCTCGGCGGAAGCCAATTGAATTTACCACCACCACGATCATCATCATCATCACGAATAATAATACAAGTGAGAACAGTTCATTATCTCGTTGCTGAGTTAACCATTAGAAGTTATAGGTGAGTCCTCTCCTGTATCTTGACACTCATCGTAGTTTGTTTTGGAGAGGGAG
>NW_021829613.1:30000-32559 GCF_006345805.1 Octopus sinensis | reverse complement strand
ATCTTATTTACAATAAAGTTTGGTCTTTTTAAATATTACACTTTTTGCTAATGCTCGTTTCACACTTATAACAGCAATATGTTCGTTGTTAACTTTGGTTAACAATGAGCTGGCAGAAACGTTAGCAGGCCGGGCGAAATGCGTAGCCGTATTTCGTCTGCCGTTACGTTCTGAATTCAAATTCCGCCGAGGTTGACTTTGCCTTTCATCCTTTCGGGGTCGATAAATTAAGTACCAGTTACGCACTGGGGTCGAAGTAATCGACTTAATCCGTTTGTCTGTCCGTGTTTGTCCCCTCTGTGTTTAGCCCCTTGTGGGTAGTAAAGAAATAGGTATGCCAGAAGCGCCGTCCAAAAGAAGGGTTTCACAACCCTACTTTTTCATTCAGATACATTGAGAAACAAAATGAATATGAATTACATGTTAATAACAGAAAACTTGTTGATTTGTTTTAAAATTAACAATCTCATATGAGGCGACTTGATGTTCACTCATCAAAATTCTGATATTGTGTGATATGTATGTATATATAAATATATATACGGGTGCTCTAGGGAACTTGCCTCCCTTGTAGTCCTAAGATGAGTGCTTTATCGTGGCTAAAAGTTGTTTTGACTTTTATTTCTAGCAATGCTGGTGCTAACTAGTACCCTTAGTCACTTTAGTGACGTCTATCGCTCTGCCTTTCGGTTGTAAATTGTGAATAAGCCACCATTATTATTTATATATATATATTTCAAAAGGATATTACTTTTAAAACGAATTTTGAAGATAGAATCCTTTTGGAGGAATATTTTTCACCGAAATACAAAAGTCATAAATGCCTTAAACCTGATTATGATATTTATATTCTAACAAGAATTTCGATACACAACGGCAGAAAGATCAAAGGTACGAACGGTTGCTTAGCTGTTGTTTAAATGATTCCTTTAGAAAAATTTATTAAATACAACTATCCCAATTATCTTTGGACTGATTATCATATTTCACATGTCATAATCCGTTCCAAATGTAGTTTCTAATATTATGTTTTAAAGATCCGATGTACTTCGATAAATCTCTCTATATATAAGCTGGAGTTGTCTGTGTATGGCAGGTTTGGTAGCCTCCAACTAACACTATCTCCTCCGAGACCCTGCGGCGCAAGTTGACCAAAATTGAGAGTATGATAGAAGAAGGCTTGCTCTTCATTCCGTAGACGATAAAATTCAAATCGGACCATGTTAAGGCCAAAAATTATTTACATCAAAAAGGTGCTTTTTTTCTATAAAATCCCTATTTTTTACGATTTTTTGGTTGCTGTGTCGCCATTTTTCAGTGTATTTCAACAAGAAAAATGTTCACTTAAAGCGAATAACAAGCTACATAATGCAACGTTTTTACTTTTCAAAAGTTCCAATTCTAAAGGGTCGAAACAAGCCCGAGCAACGCTGCTAGTTTACGTCTAAAGATCTGTCAGGGTTCTGAAAGTATATTTATGGTGATTATACCTAAACAGAATTTCAAAAAATCAACTCGGTATAATCCATAGAAACTGAATCATTACCTGTAAATTCCTTCGCACAATAAACTATCGATTTCGAAAAGCGAATTATACAATGGAAAATTTACAAATGCCTTTGCCAAGTAATTACCATCCAAAGCGTAAATTTCTTGATTGGCACCGTTACAGGTAGGTACAGGATTTGAATTAATTGTGCTGAAAAAAAAACCCTATAACATTGTAGCTGCTGATGGAACTAGCGAAGTTTTACATGTAAAATAGCTCACTTAAATACAATCGCTATTGAAGATTTTTTGTATCTGTTCCGTCAGAAAATAAAATGAGACTAACCAGAAGAATCTTTTGTAATGTTTGTGTTTTTTCTCATTTAACTAGAACACCAGGTTATACCACAAAACATCCTGCTTTCTGTTCCTGCGATTTCAGTCAGAAAAACAAGACCATGAATCTTCTCGGAGAACCCGCTGTTCATGGGGCTGCTTTATAATAGTGAGAAGTACTTAAAAATATGGTTTTATGGGCAGATAAAGATCGTCTGCGTTTGATAATGTTAGGGATTACGTAAAATGAGAAGGTGGATGATTAGAACTCCTATATAAAATAACTTTTCATTGGGGTCATAGTAAATTCTAAACAAATGTCAATAACATTAGTTTCCACAAGTAATACGCAATCCTAATCTATATATATAAAGCTGAAGTTGTCTGTGTGTGTATGGCGGGTTTGAGACCCTGCAGTGCAAGTTGACCAAACTTGAGAGTATGATAGAAGAAGGCTTGCTCTTCTTTCTGTAGAAGAAAAAATTCAAATCGGACCATGTTAAGACCAAAATTTATTTACATAAAAAGGTGCTTTTTTTCTATGAAAATCCCTATTTTTTATGATTGTTTGGTTGCTGTGTCGACATTTATCGGTGTATTTCAACTAGAAAAATGTTCATTTAAAGAAAATATCAAGCTACATAATGCAAAATTTTTACTTTCTAAAAATTCCAATTCTAAAGGGTCGAAACAAACCCGAGCAACGCCGGGCTATACTGCTAGTTCCCAATAAAA
>NW_021829613.1:0-20000 GCF_006345805.1 Octopus sinensis | reverse complement strand
TTTTGGTTTTCTTGCGGAGTTTTGTTTCGATGAGGAGGGTTTTTTTACCTTTTCTGAAAGGCTGTCATTACTTTCGAGACAGTATTTCCTGATACACCAAGCATTTCGGTTGTTTTCGTTACGCTAGCTCCAGTCATACGATTACCAACAATTTGACCTATTTGAAAGTCCGCAAGATCTGTCATTTTAATGAATTTCAATTACCTTTTCCTAATGATATCTGAAAAGAAAGAGCAATTTTAGCAAAACATATTAAGCAACACTAATAATAAATCAAAAAACATAAAAATAAACAAGCTTTTGACGGATTTATAGATATTTCGAAATTATGATGCCAAGATGCTCGGTGTTTCCATTATTTTGTCCAACCCTGGTATGAACAACACGAAAAGCCCTCTAAAGCTAACTTGATTTTTTAAATTAATTTCTCGCTGATTCTGTTTATATTATATCGAACTCATAAGTTAACTTCACTATAAAATTGGTTTAACTATCATTAGAATACTGAATGAAAGGTAGGAATTCACTCTACCCAACATGCTATATCTACGTGACTGGAATGAGCTGGAAGATTGTCAGAGCCCATTGCGGATTGGTTGTCTTCGTGTTGGAATACCTACACAAACATGACTGGTTTGTGTTGCACAAATAAATAGGCAAACACAACAACGGTTATAGTAACATTATACATTATTAGGTTAAGGGAAGAGCCAACGAATGTGTCGGTATGCGATCGGTCTATTTCTGCAAGAAATAGAAACCACATCACCCTCAAAAACACAGCTTTTCATTTTAAATGAAGGCTACATCAGACGATGCACACACACACACACACGCACGCACACACACACACACGCACACTCTCTCTCTCTCTCTCTCTCACATACACACACACACACACATACGCACACATACATTATAACTGCATAGATATATATATATATGCATATGCTTCCATATATATATGTGATTATAATATATATATATATATATATATACTCATATATAGATGTAAATATATGTGGTTTTATATAAATATATATAAATGTATATAATGTAAATATATAGAATGCGCATGTGTTTATATAATCTATGTATTGTATATATATATATATAATATATATAGATATATATGTGTGTGTTGTGTGGTGTGTGTGTGTGGTGTGTGTGTGTGTGTGTGTATGAATATGTATCTACGTATTTATCTATGTATGTATGTAAAATAGTTGGTCTGCTGCTCGTGACTGGAATGCATTTGAACATAGATTGGTTCGTTCGATCAGAGCCAGCCTAGGGCTAAACACCACCACACCACCACCACCAATAACAACAACTACTACTACCACCACCACTACCACCACCACCACCACCACCACCACCACTACTACTGCTGGTGCTACTACTACTACTACCACCACCACTACTACTACTACTACTACTACTACTACTACTACTACTAGGTTAATAGAATAAATACCATCGACGTACTTTAGGACCATCTGCTGCTGCTGTGAAGTAATAGGAATCGTTTTCTATTTAAACTGAGCTCCAGCTGTTTTTAGCTGCTGATAATAGAGGAGAATATTAAATCATAAAGACAAACTAGAGAAGAGAACGGAGAGGGAGAGAGAGAGAGAGAGAGAGGAGAGAGAGAGAGAGAGAGAGAGAGAGAGAGAGAGAGGTAGTGCACACTGTACACACTTTAACACTATTTTTTTTTTCGTACCCGTCTTCTTTGAATGTTTCGTAGTGGCTTATGGCTTAAGATATTCACACGGCATTTGCTGGATAGCGTATATCGAGTGAATTTTAGCCGTCAGGTGTAGGTTAAACACGCAGTCAGTGTCCAGAAGATATTGGTTCTGTGTATGAACTACACCTGTCTACAATAGACAACAGTCTTTTTCAGATTCTCAACTATTTTGGTCCCACTACTCGCTTTCATTATAAAAATAAATAAACCAATAAATAAATGAATAAATTTGTGTGTGTGTGTGTATGTGTGTGTCTGTGTGTATGTGTATGTGTGTGTGTATGTGTATATATATATATATATATATATATATATATATATATATATATATATGTATGTATCGGGCCCAGTCCATTGCATGGCACATTGAAGCAGTGTCTTCTACAAAAGCCCTGGGCCGACCAAGGCCTTATGAATGGATTTGGTCGATGGAAACTGAAAGAAGCTTGTGTCACGTGTGCGTCTATCTATCTATCTATCTATCTATCTATCTATCTATCTATCTATCTATCTATCTATCTATCTATCTATCTATCTATATATATATATATATATATATTGAAATGGATAAATGAATTATCTTGTTACGGATTATTCAAATTATAACCGATACCTGGGTAGCAAAAATCACAACAGAAAAATCACGGTTGAGGTTACGACCATGGGGTGTCGGAACCGTGCCTTAGCGCGGATAATTGAAGTTTTATATATTTAGTGAGGGAAGAAATGGAGCTGAACGAAGATTTTACAAAATTCCTTTTTATTATTTTCTACATATGTTTCAAAGGCTGCAAATTCTCTAATTCGGATTGAATAAGGAGACCATTTTGCAGTTTTCTCTTCTGGAAAATCCAGGAACTTAAATCTCCAAACAAATGCGCAGCAAGCTTTTCGACAAACGCTCTCTAGGAGCCCATGGTATGAATGGCACAAAACTGTCTCTCAATATGCGTTGACGTCAGGGTGGGTGAAAATCGATATATTATATATATACTTATATATATATATATACTATATATATATATATATAATATATATATATATATTATACATATATATATATATATATATATATATATATATATATATATATGTATGTATTATATAATGTATATATATACTTGATACTTTGATACTTTGATAGGTTTCGGCCATTATTGGCCCAGGCCATGTCTAACTTAATAGCACCACCTGGTGAAGTCTTTCAAGTCAGAATTTGGGCACTATGGCCCACTCAAGTAGAGAGTTATTGTTTACAGAGACATATCCGGGTGTAGGGGGTTTATCCGGGATTTCTTGAAGGAATCTGTCCAAAGACTTCTTGAACCCTATAGGGTCAGTTTCTGTTTTAATGTGTTTTGGTGTAATGTTAAAGAGAGCGGGGCCAATTGAGGTGAAATAATTGTGCCGTATTGTTGTTATGAGATGAGAGTGCGATTTTTGTTTTGGGCGGATGGCACGGGGCCCAAGCCTTGGATGTACCTTTAAGGTGATGCCAACATCATTTGGGCAATGCTGATGGAATATTTTCCACATCATGCAGATGATGTAGCGCTCACGACGACGTTGGAGAGAATAGAGTTTTAGCTTTTCTAGTCGACCCCAATAGTCGAGCCTGTCATGCCATCTATCTTTTTTGTGATTGCCCTTTGAGGTGCTTCAACTTTTATGATACCTTGTATTGTGTGGGGAGACCACAGTGGACAACAGTATTCAAGGTGGGGTCGGGCAAAAGTGGAGAAGAGAAGGATAATGGTGTGGATATCTCTCGACTGGAAAGTTCTGAGAATCCAGGAACACATTCTGCGGGCCATGTCAACTTTGGTGTTTATATGAGTGGCCCAGCTTACGTTGTTGTCCACAATTACTCCCAAGTCTCTGATGTTGTTGGACGCCGCGAGAGTTTCACCTGAAGGAAGGGAGTATGGGAGTTTCAGGGCATCCTCTTTTCCAAAGTGGATTAGCTCAAATTTATCCTCGTTCAGCAGCATATTGTTTTTTTCTGCCCATTGGATAACAGCCAGTAGATCTGACTGAAGGCATGTCCGGTCACTCGCCTCATTTATGACCTTCTGTAGCTTGGAGTCATCTGCAAAGATTTTATGTTGCTGTGCTTGATGATGTCATTAATGTCAAATGTAAATGATGAAAAGAAGTGGGCCCAGCACAGTGCCTTGCGGAACGCCACTACTGACTTTGGCTGGGCTTGATTTTACCCCTTCAACTACAACATGTTGAGATCTGTCTGTCAGGAAACACTTAATCCATTCAGTAACTTTAGAGACACCAATGTTGGATAGTTTTTTCAATAGGATCTTGTGATCGACCCTGTCGAAGGCCTTACTGAAATCAAGGAAGATGACATCGGTGTTGGAGCCCTCTCCCAAAGCTCTCAAAATGTCCTCAAAGTGATGCAGGAGCTGCGTTAGGCAGTCCCTTCCATTATGGAACCCATGTTGGTTGGAGATCAGCCGTCTGTTGCTTTCCAGAAATTGGGTTATTCGAGATCTCACCACCCTCTCAAATACCTGATGATATGAGAGGTGAGTGAGATCGGACGGTAATTCACTGCAAGGGACTTGTTTCCCTTTTTGAAAACTGGGACAACAGACTGGGACAGAAGGTTTTTTGGAATATAGCCAGCATCCAGTGAGTTTCTCCACAGATTAGCAAGGGGAGATGCAAGTTGGTGTCGACACACCTTCAGGACACAAGCAGGGAACCTATCGGGGGCTACTGCTATTGCTTGAATTGTTTTATTTCGTTTATCGCCGCTAAGACATCAGGGGCACTAAACGTTATGTCCGATATAGTGTGTTGGGGTTGACATCACTGATACAGCCCAGATCGGCCATATCAGATTGCTGAAAACAGAGCAGTATTGTTTCTGCAGTAGTATCTCGGCCATGGATTTGGCATTATCTTGGAGAGTGCCAGTTCGTCAATTAGAGGGCCTACAGTGGAGACAGTGACCCTGCGTTTCTCGCAAATGAAAAGAACACTTTGGGGTTGAGTTTGATTTTTTCAATGGCCCACTTCTCCTCAGCTGATCTTTGGTTATTGATGAGGGTCTTCATGCATTGTTGGAGGTTATATTTTTTGGATTCAAGCAGTGCGATAGCCGTCGAATGTGTGTTGCTGTTGCAGTACTTTAGTTGTTAATTTTTTTGTTTGTTCTTTTTATTTTTATGATAATGGTTTTTCTGTTTTGGGGGATTCTGCACTTTTTGTTCACAGGTCTTGGTGGGGAGTGTTTTGCACATATGTCTGTGACGGTGTTGTTACAAAGATCTGCCAAGATGTTTTATGGTTGGTGGAGATGTGTGTATGTGTAAAGGACCAGTCAACATTTGATAGCTCGTTCTGATTGCATCCCAGTTGGCTTTATGGAGATCCATGTTGTCAAATGGGTGGGCTGGAGGAAGGTCACTAGGATTAGCTTTCGGCTGGTGGAATTTCATGTTACAGAGAACCATGTCATGGTCTGAAAGAAGGGTTTTTTCCACTGTAACGTTATGTATAGTGTTAGTGTGGTTACTAAACACTAGGTCCAAAAGTTCTGATGTCTTGTTGTGCAAGGACAAGTTGGGACAAGAAAAACTCATTCGTAAAGTCGAAAAGTGACTCTGCTGCTCTTTGTCAGCGGTTGAGGCGGGAGTGCTTGGTTTCAAACAGTTTGTGGTCCAGTCAACACAGGGTAGATTGAAGTCTCCCATCATGAGTATGTTGCTAGAATGGCACTGTTGAATAAAGCACTTAATGCTGTTGAGGCATTCTTTAAAGCACAGTATGGGTGTTTGGGGCGGCCTATAGAGCCCAATTACTGTCAGGTCATTGGCTTTGTTGTGCACGGTGACTGATTCACAGTAGCCGTTGGAGAATATACTATTTCCATCTGCCGTAAATGAATCATGCAGGAAAATGGCAGTTCCACACACACACACATGCATGCCCTTATGTATTATATATGAATATATATATAATATATATATATATATATATATATATGTAGTATATAATATATGTATATATATATATATATATATATATATATATATATATATATATATACATATATATATATACATACATATATATATATACATATATATATATATATATATATATGTATGTATATATATATGTATATATATATATATATATATATATATATATATATAGATATATATATAATATACATATATATAATACATATATACATATATACATATATATTAATATATATATAATAAAATCTCTGAGCGAGGTATAACAAGCAGTTGCACGACGATCTGAAGTATATTGCCACTTAAATGTAGCTAACCTTAAGAGTTAGCCACATTAAGTGACAAATATACTTCAAGATATATATTATATATATATATATATATATATATATATATATATATATATATATATATATATATATATATTTAATTGAGTAGTTGAATGAATTATCTTATTATGGATAATTCGGTTAAGCGATACCTGGGTAGCAAATTCACGTCAGAAAAACACGGTTGAAGCTACATGCCTAGGGCGGAGATCACGTGCTATCGTGTGGAAATTTGTGAGTTTTTTAAATACAAATAAATGAAAGAATGGAGTTGAACGACGAATTAACAAACTTCCTTTATTTTATTTTCGACATATGTTTCGAAGGTTGCATATTCCTAATTTCGAAGGATTATCGCTATGGGCTCCGTGTGGGCAGTCATCTAAAAGTTTTTGTGCATCTTGATGCTGATATAAGTTCCTTGCTTTTCCTGATGAGAAGGCGGCATAATGCACTCCTTATTCCTTCGAAATTAGGAATATGCAGCCTTCGAAACATATGTCGAAAATAAAATAAAGGAAGTTTGTTAATTCGTCGTTCAACTCCATTCTTTCATTTATTTATATATATATTTATATATATATATTATATATGCATACACATACAAAATAAGCTATAATGACCACTATATGTCCTGTCTAGACAAAATCCAGGCGAATGGATAAGGACAAGCCCCGATTTGATTTGGGTATTGGAATGATGTTTCCGACCACTTAGTCTCACGCAGAGTGAAAAATACCGATCCTATGCCATAGTCGCAGGTTATGTCATGTTGACGATTTCTGAAAAGAACGAAATAGTGCTATACATGATTACCAACGATTAGAAATTTTAAAAACCTGATACTAAGTAAACAAAAAATATATAGAGGCGCAGGAGTGGCTGTTCGACTAAAGGCGGTGCCCCATCATGGCTGCAGTCAAATGACTGAAACAAATATAAAAGAATATAAATAAAACTCAAAGATCAAATATGTAAATTCTGGGCATATTTTCCTTTATAAGTCCTCAATTTCAGCCTCTAACTCGGTCGTGTACTGTGATAAAATGATTATCTCTTTTCCAATAGCTGTGACTGTTCGAAGAACCTGCCCACCATACACACACACACGTTTGTATGCATGTGTGCATACATATATTCATACATACATATATATAAATAAGTATATATATATACATATATATATATATATATATATATCACCAGGAACTATCCACCTTCACTTATTGACAAGTGCATTCAACGTGCCCTTCAACTTAACATCAAGGAACTGAGACATCCCAAATCAAAGAAAAACTTACAACCAAAAGCCTTACCATACATCTCCACACACAACCCTCTCAATAACGAAGCCTTCGACACCATCCTCCACAACATACCCCTCCTAAAAAAAGACCACAGAATGAACACAATCCTCCAAAACCACACGATCATAAAAAGCAAAAGACAGCCTAGATCCATGAAAAGTCTCCTTACACAAGCCCGAATTCACTCTTCAACACACAGAAGCCGACAGTAAAAAAATGTGAAGACCCAATTGCGGATATGCGACTATCTAATCGAGGGTTCTGAGTTCTCCTTCAAACAGGGACAACGGTTTACAGTGAAAAGCAACTTCACATGTGCTTCGGAGAACCTAATATACTCACTAACCTGCTCCGGGTGTCAAGAGCAGTACATAGGCCAAACAAAAAATGGTTTGCGTAAACGAATGGCCCTGCACAGATCCCAGATAAAAATTCCCCAAAACAGAAAAATAGCTTTTAGCCAACACATAGATACTTGCGCCAACAAAAAACACCAAACTTCAGAATTTTCCCCCTCTACCAATTTAGGGACGATACAACCTCGAGACAAAGAATAAGTAAAGAAAATCTCTTTATTAAAAAATACAAGCCACTTCTTAACGGGTCTACGACAAACAATTAATATACCTCAACTTTAGAATAAGAGAAAAAATATATATACACACACAAATACTACTACACAATCCATAGAATCCATTACTATCAGCCCCTTCATAGCTATATTTACACCCATTCATATTCTCCCTTCTCTGTTTTTTTCTTCTTCTTCTTCTTCATCATCATCGTATCATCATCATCGGCGTCATCATCATCGCCACCATCATCACCACCATCTTCTCCTTCTCCTCCTCTTCTTCTTCATCATCATCGTTATCATCATCATCGTCGTCATAATCATCACCACCATCACCATCATCTTCTCCTCCTTCTTCTTCTTCTTCTTCTCCACCCCCTACCCCTTAAGTTTGTCACTAATGTTTTTTAGTATAACACCTACGCTAATTCTATAAACAAGCCTGTCAATATAAATATTCCCCTGAATTGAACTGAGACTGCCAGCCGCCACTGACCATTCAAATACGACCATCAGGGCACTCCCAGATTCTCCCACCCCCTTTCCTCACCAGCCTTCCCTCTACTACCCTACCAAAAACTCACAACTACCTCGAACACACAAGTGCAAACAAGGGAGTCAGAGAAAGGCAGAATGCCACTTAAATCTGAAACACTACTATAGAAATATCTTTTAAGAAAACTTTTCTTCTAATTTTTCTAAATTTAATTATTAATTATTTAATCGTTACAGTTGAAAAGGTCTCAAAATGACCGAAACCGGTACTGAAATGTTCACTATAAAATTATTTTAGCATTTTCTATTTTTTACTTGTTTTTTCATATATATATATAATATATATATATATATATATATAAAATATAAAATGGGACAAGAGCGTACGTACACTTTGTTCTCTTATATGTGTATACATACATATATATATATATATATACATAGATATATAGGTACATGCATACATACATACACATACGCATATATATGTATATCTGCGTATGTGTGTGTTCGTGTGCTTATGTGTTAGTAAAATTTCTATCGCCTTTTTATTAACCAGGAGACAAAATAGAGCTTAATAATTCATGCTGTGAATGCAGGCCCGCAAAAATCCAAGCAGTGGCGTGTCTATTCATTCTTAATACGCTGTGGCAGATTGGAATGTGAATATTTGATCGGTGTTGTTTTGCCTCATCGGAGAACATCTGCCTTTAGATAATATGTGTTCATATCACAGACGATTCACTGGCGTAAGGAGACTTACAGACACCCTTTCTTTTTTCTCTTTTACTTGTTTCAGTCATTTGACTGCGGCCAAGCTGGAGCACCACCTTTAGTCGAGCAAATCGACCCCGGGACTTATTCTTTGTAAGCCCAGTACTTATTCTATCGGTCTCTTTTGCCGAACCGCTAATTGACGGGGACGTAAACACACCAGCATCGGTTGTCAAGCAACGCTAGGGGGACAAACACAGACACACAAACACATACATATATATATACATATATACGACAGGCATCTTTCAGTTTCCATCTACCAAATCCACTCACAAGGCATTGGTCGGCCCGGGGCTATAGCAGAAGACACTTGCCCAAGATGCCATGCAGTGGGACTGAACCCGGAACTATGTGGTTGGTTAGCAAGCTACTTACCACACAGCCACTCCTGCGCCTATTTCGATCGTTTTGTTTGCATTAAAAGCAACCACGAATTGAACCCATATCTTCCGAGCGTGAATGAAATCCAATCACTATGCCACGCATCTTCTCTTATCTAAGTATGTATTCTAGTATTTCCGGTCACCGAGTAACTGTAATGGGTACAATGAAAATAATTGAAAATTATCGGGTAAAGAAGAACTTCTTGTTTGTAGAAGTGAGAGCAGGCGTTATAGGGAGGCGAAGATAAGACTGGTCGGTCGGTCGGTCGGTCGGTCGGCCATTTTGTCGCTCTATCTGTCGGTCGAATCTTTCACACCAGACGATAACTGCAGCTGAATTACGAAAGCGATGACGAGAGAAGGAAGAATCTTTATAAACAAGTAAATAATGAATTCCCTTATCTTACATGTGACTGACTGAAACTAAGTATTTCTACAGGTGAGGGAGAGGTAAATATCTCCCTACCTTATACCCGAAAGAAAAAAAAAAACGCAAAGAAAAAAAAAAACTGAAAAGAAAAGTAAAGAAAAAATGCTAAAGCAAACAAAATCAGTAAACCCTCTCTCAATGAAGGGAATGCAGAGTAGTTATTAAGCATAGTATAAATATGAGCAGTTTGGAGGTACTAAGGTTTCACCGAGGCAGTATTTATAGATTTATAGGACCTAAGTTTCTTTTATCTCGTCACGTTGATTTGTAAGTCTTGGAGATCTCGCTTTCTTGTTTTTTTGGCTTCGCTTCTTTTGTATATTTATTTTATTTTACTTATTTATTCATTTTTTGTTTTTGTTTTTCTTGCTCTTTTTCGAAACATCAGCTTTTAGTCTTGAAAATAATGCTGTGATTGTTGTTATATCTCTTTGGGAGGCTTCTTCTCATATATCATCATCATCATCATCATCATCATCTTCTTCTTCTTTCATTCTTCTTTCCTTTCTGCCTCATTCTCTTTCTTTTTTTCCTTCATTTCTCACACTTTCATTTCATTTTTGCTTCTTTATCTTCTGTGTCATTCGTTCTTTCTTTTTCCCTCTCTTCTTCATCATTTCATTTTCTCCTGTTCTTCCTTTTCTTCCTCCTATCTTCTTTTTCTACATTTTTCCTCTCATCATTTTAATTCTTCTTCTTCTTCTTCTTCTTCTTCTTCTTCTTCTTCTTCTTCTTCTTTTTCTCCTCCTCCTCCTCCTCCTTCTTCTTCTTCTTCTTCTTCTTCTTCTCCTCCTCCTCCTCCTCCTTCTTCTTCTTCTTCTTCTTTTCCATCTCCTCCTTCTCCGTCTTTTCTTGTATTTGTTGTTTAGCCCCTGGTCAGCGCTGAACAAGCACACCTATAATAAAATAAAAAGAAAAAACCAAAGAAAAAGAAGCCGTATCAGTCGAGATTGTCTTCATGGAAGACACGTCCTACCTTCATAATTAAATCATTATTATTATTCGTTGGGTACTATATGAGGGAGATTCGGTTGCTATTTCTATAGTAGGGTCGAATAACCAGCTGTGGTAATCATCGGGATTCTACTACTACTACTACTACTACTACTACTATTACTGCTGCTGCCACTACCGGTGTTGTTACTATATTTATTACTGCTGTTCTCTTACTACTACTACTACTACCACCACTACTACTACATAATGATTTTATTTATTTTCCTTACAGATTGGCGCCAGGTGCTGAAATTGGTAACGCGAGCAATAACAGTCAATGGAACCAACCTAAAACAGCCAGAATCTGGACTCCGATCTATAAAGAAAGATAACATTTCTGTATTCATTGGCTATATAACTACATAAGTGACTCGAGGGTCTAGAGTTTCGGTCAAATGCACTTATCAAAGTGTGATAAGTGCATTTGCACCGAGAGTCTCGACCCTTAGAGCAATTAATAAGTATACTTGCACGGAACTTTAGGCTCTTCAGTTACTTAGTTTAACAGCTAAGAAATAAAGAAATATATATTATTTACATTATTTACATTTGTCCTCCTCTTGTTTGTTGTTAACACAACGTTTCGGCTGTTTATTATTATTATTGTTCAGGTCACTGCTTGGAATCGAACTTGGAATCTTGGGGTTAGTAGCCCGCGCTCTTAACCACTACGCCATATGCACACGGGCAATAATAATAATGATAATAATAATAATAATAATAATAATAATAATAATAATAATAACAACAACAACAACAACAACAACAACAACTACAATAGTAACATCGAAGAATACCTTAGGAATGAGAATCCAGGTTCGAAATTTCCCCCAAGACACCTGAAGAAAGCTGGAAGGTGTATCAGCCGAAACGTTGCGTTAGCAACAAACAAGATGAGGACAAATATCCGTTGAATGTAAATAATGTAAATAATGTACATAACTCCTCATCTCTTAAATATAGAACTGTAAAGAAATATATGTGCCTTACTTTGTGCGTGTGTGTGTGTGTGTGTGTGTATGTTTGTTTGTTTGTTTTATTTTCACTTTCATTTCTTTCAGTCATATGACTGCGGCCTAGCTGGAGTAGCGCCTAGAAGTTTTACTCGAACGAATCGACCTGAATACTTATGTTGGATCTTTGTGGTTATAGTCACTGAATGTCGAAATCTTTAAAAAAAATTGTTTCATGTATCATACAGATGTCGTTTTTGATGCTCAATCCGAATTTCTCATGCATTTATTCCAGAAAAATTTTGCGAAAATGTTACAGATGTCCAAAGTTCGATCATTTTCAGCCTATAAAAAAACAGCGCATTCGCTGCCTCTTCCATCATTTGTCACAGTAGCGAGAAGGGAGTGGGGCACCGGCATATCAAAGCATTAAACTAGCTACAGTAAACAGCGAGAAACATTAAAACATTCGCGAGCAAATTAAGCATTTAAAAGCTACGAGCAAACCAATAGCAGTTGCTAAAAGAGGCATTTGTTAGTTTAAAAGATTCAAGAACGAAAGTTTGCGATACACTCGAGGATTTTATAGAATAAATTATCTTTCTCATATTTCCTTCTCCACATCATTCACTATCACGAACTACGCGCTTCTGTCGCACAAGATCGATGAAGCACGTGTATGTCCTTGGCAGGGCAACATTTTTTCCAGAAGACTTGTAATTACCTAAGCATTGATGTTTATCGAAGAGAAAAACCACCGTTTTGAGGCCAATACAGATTAGTACTCGTATCATCGAAACAAATACCGCAAGACATCTTATCCAATCCTTTAACAATTCTACAATTGACCGCCTAAGTTTGGTATTTTTTTATCGCCCCCGAAAAGTAAAAAAAAAAAAAATAATAATGACGCTAGCGTGATTTGAACTCGTGGATAACGAGAAATAATATCGAACGTGTTAGCCACTCAGCCAGTTCGGAACATATTCAAAGATTTCTATGAATTTTGTAGTGGCTTTAATCGATCCCCAGGACGATTCCACTCCTATTTATTTTATCGATCTTCGTAGGATGAAAAACAAAAATCGATCCTGGCAGGGTTTGAACTCAGAACGCAAAGGAGTTTAATTAAATACCGTCAGCTGTTTTGTCCCACACTTTATCGAGTGAGACAGCTGGTAGTAAAAGCTGCGTCCCGTTTTCTCTTCTGTTCCCTTCTCACAAAGAGGCTCATCTGCGCCTTCATTTGATTGTAACTACAAGGGAACAGTAAATAATAAAACTTCATTGAGATAAATAACTGTTGTTGTTGTTATTGTTGTTTAACTCCAGGTTCAGCCGTGACAAACCTGTTTTTTTCTCCTGTGATCAAAGGTATGCCAGCCATGACCGTAAGCGCAGCCATGGTTCTGTGTGTTGCTCTCCAGCCACATGGTTCCGGGTTCAGTCTCACTTCGTGTCTACCTAGCAAGTGTTTTCTGCTATAACCTTAGGCTGACCAAAGCCCTGAGAGTAGATCTGGTAGAGAGAAACTGAAAGAAGCCCGTCGTATATATATATTATATATATATATATATATATATATACATATATTATACATACATACATATATAATATATATATATAATATATATATATAGATATATATATATATATCTTTCTTTATTTTGTTTCAGTCATTTGACTGCGGCCATGCTGGAGCAACGCCTTTAGTCGAGCAAATCGACCCGAGGACTTATTCTTTGTAAGCCTAGTACTTATTCTATCGGTCTCTCTTGCCGAACCGCTAATTTACAGGGATGTTGGGGTCGGGGCAAACATAGACACACAAACATATATATACGACGGGCTTCATTCAGCTTCCGTCTACCAAATCCACTCACAAGGCTTTGGTCGGCCCGGGGCTATAGAAGAAAATACTTGCCCAAGGTGTCACGCAGTGGGACTGAACCCAGAACCATGTGGTTGGTAAGCAAGATACTTACCACACAGCCACTCCTGCGCCTATATATATATATATGTGTGTGTGTGTGTGTGTGTGTGTGTGTGTGTGTGTGTGTGTGTGTGTGTGTGTATGTGTGTGTGTGTGCACGTGTGTGTGTGTATGTGTGTGTATGTACGTGTGTGTGTGTGTATGTATGTACGTGTGTGTGTGTGTGTGTGTTTTTCCCCCACTACTGCCTGACAACTAGTGTTTTTATGTCCCCATAACTTAGCAGTTCAGTAAAAGAACCTGATAGAATAAGTAGCTAAGTATCAGACTTTAAAAAGATTAGTACTAGGGTCGATTAGTTTGACTAAAATTCTTCCAGACGGTGCCCCAGCATGGCTGCAGTCTAATGACTGATTCAAGTAAAATAATAAAAGGTACCGTAAATCCTCGAGTATACTCTGCCCTTGAGTATAATATGCAGGTGATTTTTAGGGGGCTGTACCTCTGAAAAACCTAAACCTTGTGTATAATACGCACCCCTTCTCTAACTTAAGTCAAAGAGGTCTATATAACGTCCTTGGCTTGTAAAAATGTATACGGTAACATCCTTTATTATTATTGTATATATAACATAATGCAAACGTGTAGCTTTTTTGTGCATTTTGTTTGCAGAAAATAAAGAAATGACAGTAATAACGTTTAATAAATGTTGCTTACTGTAAGTTATGGATGATTATTTTATGACTTCATTGCTTTCAGGCTTAGCTTAAGGTATTTTTGCGCCCGACATCACAAAATGCACCTGAGTAAACATTGCCGGACAACAAATAGAGACTCGGACATTGCTTAGAAAATAATTTTCATTTTTAACCTCGTACATAGTACGCACTAGGGATTTTGACATTTAAATTTTTGGGGAAAAATGCGGATTATACTCAAGGATTTACGGTAAAAGATAAAGGTCCCTTCTTTATATCAGATAAAATCCCAAAGTAAATTACTGGTACATTAACAATGCTTGTTTCAAATCGCTGAAATTTATCATTCTTAATAGATTTCAATTTCATCCAATGTGTCTTGTCCCTTTTTTTTTTTTTTTTTTTAAAGAAGGAGGCTTCGATTTCAAAGAGATTTGACTGATGCTTCTTGCAGGTCGAGAAACCACGTTCAAAATATTCTTCTTGGTTTATTGAAATAAATAACTATTGATCATCGGGGAATCTCATAGATTTGTAAATAGAATAAAAAGTGAAAATAAAGATAAAATATAGGAAGAGCAATCGCTGGTCAGCTCCAGCGAACCATCAAACCAATCGGAAGACCTCTGGAGATTCCTTAAAACTACTATGAAACGCTTATAAAATGTGTGCGTATGCGTGTGTGTATGTTCATGTGTGTTTGTATGCTTATGCTTGTGAATATGTTAGTGTTTATGTTTGTGTGCGTACGCGCGTGCGCGTTCCATGCGAAATCATTAACTGCAAAGTGCTCAACACATACACACACACACACACATATATATATGTGAGTGTGTGTGTACACATATGTATGTATATATATATATATAACGGGAAGCTTTATGAAAATAGACAAAAGACGAAGGCAGGTTTACGGAAATAAACAAAAGACGAAGGCAGGTGGATACAAACAAACAATTGTATTAGTGTGACGCTCAGGAAATATAAATAAAAACAATCTTAACGTTTCGAGCCTACGCTCTTCAACAGAAAGATACACAGAGAAAAAAACACAGAAAGAAGGAGAGAAAAAAAATATGCGTTGCAGAGGCTAGCGAATCAACATACACACACTCACACATATATATATATATATATATGTGTGTGTGTGTGTGTGTGTATGTGTTGAGCACTTTGCAGTTAAGATATATATATATATGTATATATACATACATCACTTGTGATCTAAACGGATAGGTACGCTGATTAAGTGCTATAGTTGGTCGACTGTTAGGTTCCAAGATCACAGCTAAGGCTGGATCTAGGATCTGCATTAGGGTTCCGTATTACATATAATATAAATAAATATATATATATTATATATTATATATATATATTATATATTATATAGCAACACAACGAATTGGCAGAATCGTTAGAAACACCGGAGAAAATACCAAGTGAGGCAGATCCCTAATCCGGGACGCAAAGTGCAGCGACACGTACTCCGACTCCAACTGTGCGGCATCGGCTAGAAACCCGGGTATCACCGCCCGTAACGCACAAAAGTGAACAATAATTAAATACAGGGGCCTGACCGGCTGCTATCAGTTTGTGCCGGTCGCCTCGGGTATTTCTGGACCCCTCACTACTGTATTCCTCCTCAAAATTGGGATAACAGCGTCCTGTCTGAGAAATGGCTGCTGCAGCGATTGTCGCTGGCCGTCCTCCGCGGCAAAGCCATCGCGGTCATGACGACGTTGCGCGACTGAACATTCCATTTATTCAGGGGTGTGCGGCCCGTTGCTCCCTCTCTCTCATCTTCTGCTTAATCCGAACCCTCACCACTTTTTTTCTTTTTCCTTGTAATTATTGGGTTGTCCGGAAAGTTCGTGCCGATTTTTAAAAGAAAAAAAAAGGTCAATAAATACTTGCAGACTATTCTGCAGAGACCTGAATAAGTGGAAACAGAAGGAGCAATATCTGGTTAATATGGAGGGTGGTTGGTAAACACATCCCAGCCAAGCTGCAGCAATTTTGTATGGTCCAAAGCATCAAATGCCGAAAATGAACTTTCTTATCTTCCATTTTAAAGGGTTACAGAATTAACACAGGTTATAGGAACATAAACCTTCTTCCACGAAAAGATAGCTTAAACTGTGCTCTAAATGGAGGTGTAGTCAAATCTTATTTTATGGACTCAACCATGTTCTAAAATAAATCGAAAGGTAAGCTACTATAAATCGACACGAACTTTATGGTCAACCCAATATTATTATTAAAGTTTCGCTTGTACAGATTTTGTTCAGTATGAGATGCAACATATAGGTGGATGATGTGTACGCATGATCTAGGTCTTATGTCTTAAGGTCAAATCTTATTTTATGGACTCAACCATATTTTAAAATAAGTCGAAAGGTAAGCTACTATAAATCGGCGCGAACTTTCCGGACAACCCAATAAATTGTGTTAAAGATGAATGAAAAGAGAAAAATAATGAGCGGGGTGGCTCTGACCAAATGGCACCTTCGAACATTACTTTTCCGTTTTTACTTTTATTTACCTGAAAGTGCAACTGTAACAGTCAAAATACCATTAACGTACTATAATATCTTGATACATTACTCAGTAAAACTGATTGGGATAATGACCCTCCCGAGAAACAACTAAGCTCATTTTTCTTTTCTTTGTTTGTCAGTTTTCTTCAATTTTCCACTTGAAACTTTATAAAGCGTTGGCAGAAATGCATTTTCTTTTATACGAAGTAAGAAGATCTCTATAGATTTTGATCGATAAATCGAATTAAATTTGTTGACGCCTTCGAAACAAAAGCAAACAAACAAAAAAGATATCTCGTATACATTTCACTACCCGCTTCTTTCTCTTGAAGCACTTTCTCTTATTTTACAATGCCTTTTTCGTATAGATTCTGTCGATGTCTACAGCTGACGCGCTAAGATCAATAAGACAAACGTACTTGTTAAGAAAGTTTGCTATAAATATATCAATTGTAATACTAAATTTGAAGCTGAAATTAAAAATAGTAACGATTATAGTTTATTGTTTCCACACATGAACTGGTATTTCTTTTAGTTAGTGTTTAACATACTGAGAATAGCCATTCCAATATATTATTGGTTAACTTTTCTTTTTTCTTTTATGAAAGAACATTAACTCTTAATCCAGCGTTCAGTCGGTTACCACTTCGCCATTTTAACATATATTTTAACACACATATGTGTGTGTGCTTGTGTGTGCTTGTGTGTGCTTGTGTGTGTGTGTGCTTGTGTGTGCTTGGTGTGTGTGTGTGTGTGTGTGTGTGTGTGTGTGTATGTGTGTGTGTGTGCGTGCGCGTGTGTTTATTTCGTTTCGTTAGCTTTTTATCGCTGTTTTAACAATCTACTGGGGTTGGGAAAATTTCTTTTCTTTTCTTATCTTTTCTTTTTTTTCTCTCTCTCCTTTCAATATCTCTTCAATACAGAATATATCTGTCTGATATCTCTCTGATATCTCACATCCTTACTGCACTCGATAATCTACTTTTCACACCCGTATATCAATCCATAGTACACATTATTAAACAGCAGCTTCACTCTTTCTTCCATATACATTACACAGAGCACAGCTAAACTTCTGGAAATCTGCCCGTGTTTACATACATACATACACACACACACATACATACGTGTATGTATATATATATATATATAAACACACATTTTCAACACACCCAACATCTAAATGGCTTACTAACTAAAATGTAATGAGAGCATTAATGGCATCCAGTTGACTTATCTATCTTTGCGCTCTCTCCCACACCGGAAGTACCTTCCCAGATTCTCAACTTAGGCTCTTCCTTCTTGGATTCGCCCATCAAGTAAACAAATATATATATATTAAAAAAAAAACAAGAAAACAGAAACAAAAATAGAAACAAAAAAAAAACGATAATATATTTTGTGCTGTTTGATCCTTTGCTTCGTAGAGGACTTTTGGTGTGTTGTTAAAACCAACTACCACCACCACCACCACCACTACTACTACTACTACTACTACTACTACTACAACTACTACTACTGCTGCTGCTGCTACTACTACTACTACTACTACTACTACTACTGCTGCTGCTGCTGCTGCTGCTGCTGCTACTACTACTACTACTACTACTACCACTACTACTACTACTACTACTGATTTATGCTGTGTCAGCAAGTTTATATCAATGAAGAATTACTATATTTCTTTCAACACATCGGAGTGAAAGGCATACGACGCGGTTCATTCATATAACATGTATTTATCGACTTATAGAGAATAGCTAATACCTTATATGCGTGTGTGTGTGTGTATTATTTTACTTATTTCAGTCATTACACTGCGGCCATGCTGTAACAACACCTTAAAAGGATTTTTTGTTGGTCTGAGAAATCGACCCCAGGACTTTTTGTTTGTAAGCCTAGTACTTATTCCATCGGTCTCTTATTCCGAACCGCTAAGTTACAGGGATCTAAGCATACCGACATCGGTTGTCAACATATATATATATATGTATGTGTGTGTGTGTATGTATGTATATGTATGTGTATCTATATACATATATATATATATATATAATATATATAATATATATATATATAATTATATATATATATATATATGTATGTATATGTATACATATTATATATACATATATATATACACATATCTATCATCTATATATATTTATATATATATATATATAATATACAAAATGAGGAAAATGGAGAAATATATCTAATCATTCATCAACTATCAGATAATACCGAATCATATACTTTATAAAACACTACACAAGAGCATTAAGATTAGACATTATACAGTACAACAATTACAATCATTATAATGAGATATAACTAAATAAATATAACAAGATATAAAAATACATTACATTATAACTGACAGCTGTTTCGGCCATGCAGATAGGTATGTCTCATTTAACCTATATTAGCCATATATTGCAGGTATAAATGAGACATTAACAAAATTATCTTACGGCCTCTTCGGCGATTCTAATGTAAGTATGAGTACATACCCACAAAAATCATTTACATATAAATATAAATATGAGTGAATATATACTCATATCTTATATATATACACATATACACATACATAATAATATAAATAATATAAATCATTTTACAAAAAGTCAATAATGCTATACTAACAACATCATTACTAATCAAACAAACATATATCTACATTAACAACTAGTAGCAACACTGAAGACCAATAAATACCACCATAGTTTATTCAAGGCAAATAGATATCTGCATATATATGTAATCAGTCAAATTCTTCTTTTTGCATGTATTAATTTCGACCAATGATTGGTCCAGGCCATGTC
>NW_021829612.1:0-32210 GCF_006345805.1 Octopus sinensis | reverse complement strand
ATACATCTGTATGTTGTTTACACACCCATCTTCGTGGTTAGTTTTTTTGTGAATTCTCACTATATATATATATATATATATATATATATATATATATAACTGGTACTTAATTTATCGACCCCGAAAGGATGAAAGGCAAAGTTGAGCTCGGCAGAATTTGAACCCAGAACGTAACGGCAGACGAAATAGCGCTAAGCATTTCGCCTGGCATGCTAACGTTTCTGCCAGCTCGCCGCCTTGACATATACACATTCACATACTCCAAAGCACCTATACAATCTTTCCTCTCAGATATATAAAACAAGTATCTGCACCTTTTCTGTCGACTCTTCACATCAGTTTGCCAGGTGATTACATCATATCGACTCCATAAAGTTGCTTCCATTGGCTCACAATGAGTCCACCGGCTTCGGCTTCTGGTGCTCAACCAGTTATCTGGTATCTAGCAATGTTTTTTTTTCTCGTGAGCTATTCCCACGTTCTTCCCAGACCACATTCAGTTCTTGCATGATTAATTTTTTTAATTTAAAGGGAAAACATTTGACAAGACAGTCAGTCGCCCGCTGACACTCGTTGACGCTACATTGAAGAGGCCAGGGAACAGAAGAAAGAAGACATGCACCCAATACCAGAGCTGAAGACACCTCCGAAAGGAGGGGGGGCACGTCAAAACTGTAGAGGAGTAGGGGCTGAAACCGGACGTGGTTCCTCCTGATGATGTCTTGATCTAACTGGATCCTATAAAGGAGCTGTTGTGGTAGCAGACCACGAAACACGGTTGAAATTCCTCTTCTCGTGAGCTATTTCCATGTTCTTCCCAGACCGCATTCAGTTCCTGGATGATTAATTACAGACGGAGCTCACACACACACACACACACACACACACACACACACACACACACACACGCACGCACACAATCACAATCACACACATACGGGCGCACACTTACATGGACACCGAAAGGCCCGAAAAATTCTTTCAGACACATACTCATAAATGTAACAGATATACAACCCTACGCTCAATTTCAAAAAGCACTCGCATCTACTTTCTCAATAAAACAAGCACCTGCACCTTTTTTGTCTACTCTTCACATCAGTTTGAAGTGTGATCGCATCACATCGCCTCCATCAACTTGCTTCAATTAGCTCACAATGAATCCACCGGCCTTGGCTTCTTAAAAAAAAGACTCCGCCGGTTACGACGACGAGGGTCCCAGCTGATACGATCAACGGAACAGCCTGCTCGTGAAATTAACGTGCAAATGGCTGAGCATTCCACAGACACGTGTACCCTTAACATAGTTCTCGGGGATAATCAGCGTGACACAGAGAGTGACAAGGCCGACCCTTTGAAATACAAGTACAACTCATTTTTGCCAGCTGAGTGGATTGGAGCAACGTGAAATAAAGTGTCTTGCTCAAGGACACAACGCGTCGCCGGGAATCGAACTCACAACCTTACGATCATGAGCCGAATGCCCTAACCACTAAGCCACGCGCCCTCACTGCCTTGGCTTCTGGTGTTCAACCAGTTCGTGGTATCTAGCAATGTTTTTTTTTTCGTGAGCAACTCCCATATGTTCTTCCCAGGGCACATTCACTTCCTGCTTGATTAATGATTACCTGCGTTGGTGGAATCTGAGACGATGACTACGTTTGGACGGAGTGTCGTTAGCGAGATGTACTTCGAGAACTTTAATTGCTTAACAAGATCCATTCTTGGCTGCCTGTCTGGGTGGGTGCTTGAGGATGCGTAAGGGAGGCTGACGGATGTTAGTACGGTCGTGGAATGTTGCAATGAACGGGGTTATTTCTAACTTCGAGAAAGATGGAAGGTCTCCTTTTCCTTTCTCTGGTGTGTGTGTATGTGTATGTGTGAGTGTGTGTGTGTGCGCGTGTGTATGTGTGCAAGTTGAGAGAGAGAGATTGTGCGTTGAGTGTATTAATTTGCATCTGCGTATCTCAAAAATAAATGAGAAGGGATATGGCTGTGAGATTATGGTGATTTGCTTCTTAAACCCATGCTTCCGGGTTTGATCCTCCGTTTTCTTTTTACTAACAATTTTTCTATCCCTCCTGCCTTCCATTTCTAATATACATCCTCGTAACATCAGTCCAGTGTAATTTAGTTCCGCTATAAGTTTGACGCGGGTCGCTACTGACCAATAGCTTCATCCTATAAGCATTGGTGGTATACATTTCGAGGAGGGGGATAGTCGATTATATCGACCCTAGTGTTCAGCTGGTATTTATCGGCCCCGAAAGGATGAAAGGCAAAGTCGACTTCGGCAGAATTTGAACTCAGAACGTAGCGGCAGACGAAATACCTATTTATTTACTACCCACAAGGGGCTAAACATAGAGAGGACAAACAAGGATAGATAAACGGATTAAGTAGATTATATCGACTCCAGTGCATAACTGGTACTTATTTAATCGACCCCGAAACGATGAAAGGCAAAGTCGACCTCGGCAGAATTTGAACTCAGAAGGTAGCGGCAGATGAAATACCTATTTCTTTACTACCCACAAGGGTCTACACACAGAGGGGACAAACAAGGACCGACAAACGGATTAAGTCGATTACATCGAGCCTAGTGCGTAACTATTACTTATGTAATCGAGCCCCGAAAGGATGAAAGGCAAAATCGACCTCGGCGGAATTTGAACTTAGAACGTAACGGCAGACGAAATACGGCTACGCCGGGCGAAATGCGTAGACGTATTTCGTCAGCCGCTACGTTCTGAGTTCAAATTCCGCCGAGGAATTTACAATTTCTCTGGAGCATATACATAACAAAGTCAGATTTTCTTCTGCTATTGATATATTACTGAAAATTTTAGCACCATAGATCTATGGAAGGTGCTATCCCGGACGAATACCGCAATTAATTAGCCTTTTTTGGTAACTTATTTGCTTTATTCGTCAATTCACAACAAAAGCATCCTAGCATTCGAAGTAGACGCCTTCGTGTTGCATCGCCTGAAACCATATTTCTGCCAGTTCTGTCTGTCTGTCTGTCTGTATGTATGTATGTATGTATGTATGTATGGCTAATCCTTTGGCCTGTTACTCGCGAGTTTCTCCAATATGTTGTTCGTTTATCAGCAATAGTTTATTCCTGTCCCATAACAAACCCGTAGATCATAAGTACTTTTATCCAGTTCGGCAAAGCCAACGCACACACACACACACACACACACACACACACACACACACACAACACACACACACACACACACACACACACACACACACACACACACACACACACACACCACGCATACATACACCAGCCAACACCACCACTATTCTACTAGCCATTTACTTCCAGTTTACCTACATCATCTTAAAACACTCCCAGACACTATCAGACGGACTGCATTGGACACATTACATCCTGGTACAAAAAATAATAAATAGAGATAAGATTACAAATATCATAATAGTATCACAATTAAATTTTCTTTTTGTCTTACAATCTCTATCAACACACCCACATTACAAATCAAGCTACACACAATAATTTCATTTCTCTGGAACCATATATATAAAGTGGTTAGGGCAGCGGACTCGCGGTCAAGGATCGCGGTTTCGATTCCCAGACCGGGCGTTGTGAGTGTTTATTGAGCGAAAACACCTAAAAAAGCTCCATGAGGCTCCGGCAGGGGATGGTGGTGATCCCTGCTGTACTCTTTCACCACAACTTTCTCTCACTCTTACTTCCTGTTTCTGTTGTACCTGTATTTCAAGGGGCCGGCCTTGTCACTCTCTGTGTCACGCTGAATATCCCCGAGAACTACGTTAAGGGTGCACGTGTCTGTGGAGTGCTCAGCCACTTACACGTTAATTTCACGAGCAGGCTGTTCCGTTGATTCGGATCAACCGGAACACTCATCGTCGTAATCGACGGAGTGCTTCCCTCCCACCATATATAATTGTAAAAAACATATGAAAAATATCCCTTAGTTAATCTTCGACCATTTTCTCCGTCGTTATAAGATGAAGAAGGCGGCGAGCTGGCAGAAACGTTAGCACGCCGGGCGAAATGCGTAGCTGTATTTCGTCTGCCGTTACGTTCTAAGTTCAAATTCCGCCGAGTTCGACTTTGCCTTTCATCCTTTCGGGGTTGATAAATTAAGTACCAGTTACGCACTGGGGTCGATATAATCGACTTAATCCGCTTGTCTGTCCTTGTTTGTCCCCTCAATATTTAGCCCCATGTGGGTAATAAAGAAACAGAATCGCTAGCGCGTCGGCGAAGTGATTAGCGACATTTCTTAGGGCTCTTTATGTCCTGAGTTCAAATCCTGCCAAGGCCAATTTTGCCTTTCAACCTTTCAGCGGTGATAAAAGAATTACCAACTTCTCTCTTCCCCAAATTTCAGGTCTTGTTCCTATACTAGAGAAAATTATAACATGAAGCGATAAAATTGTAGTTCATATAATTTAACAATGTAAGCGCAGGCGTGGTTGCGTGGTAAGAAGTTTGTTTCTCAACCATATGATTCCGAATCAGTCCTGCTGCGTGGCACTTTGAGCTACTGTCTTCTACTATAGCTTCGAGCCGACTAACGCCTTGTGAGTGGATTTGGTAGATGGATACTGCACGAAGCCCGTCGTATATATACATTATTTACATTTGCCAGATATTTGTCCTCATCTTGTTTGTTATTAATACAACGTTTCGGTTGATATACCCCCCAGCCTTCATAAGATGTCTTGGGGAGATTTCGAACCTGGGTTCTCATTCCTAAGGTATTTTCGATTATTATTATTATTATTATTATTCAGGTCACTGCCTGGAATCGAACTCGGAATCTTGGAGTTAGTAGGCCGCACTCTTAACCCCTATGCCTTATGCCTGTGGGCAATTATGGAGTGAATTTTAGGACTTATAAATCTAATATTTTCCTATCCTTCCTTAATACCGGTTCCCATATGCTATTCATATCTGCCCTAGGTTTGCTTAGGAGGTTATTATGTCCTAGCATATGTGCTGCTTCTTTTAGTTTTCGTATTTTCCAATGGTGTTCTCTATTATTTTTACTTCATCTCACAGGAGGAGTGATCTCCATTTTTCCATACATGATCAGCTATACCCGATTTATCAATATCTCCTCGTGTCACAGCTTTGCGATATTCCTCTACCCTTATTTTGAGAGGGTAGTGTGTTTCGCCTGTGTATAACCTACCACAGCTGCATGGGATAGAGTACACGCAGTTTTTGATCATATTCTCTTCTATCGGTGGTCTTATTCGAAGGAGATGTTCACGAAGTGTTGTATTTCTCTTAAATACTGTCCTGATGTCCTATGGGCTGCATATCATTTGTATCTTTTCGGAGAGGCCTTTCATATAGGGTAGAAAGTATGTGGACAGTTTATTGGTTTCATCTTCTCTTTTCTTCATAATTGGAATGGATAGTATGTTTTTGGGGTAACTGTTGCTTAATAGATTGTTACTGAGCTTGATCATTTCTTCATGGTGGGTATCACGATCGCAACTTACATTCTTTGCTCGATGTGTTAGACACTGAGCAATCCCTCTCTTTACACTGTATGGATGGTGGAAATTAAAGCTGAGGTATCGTCCAATGAAGGTCGACTTGTAGTGTACGGATGCCCTGGATCCATACTTGGTGCGTGTTATTAATACGTCCAGGTTTGTTATCTAAAGGTGTGTGTTAATAACGGAAATTGTTTAATACACAATTGTCTGTAATCTACACATACACGAAAGAGTACAATGCATCATACATTCAAATATAACTGACGAGTTCCGTTATATTTGTGACAAATTGACTTAAGTAGAACACCGATGGAACGTTACAAAAACCGCATTAACAAGATTTATTATGTTTATTTCGGATGTGCCATTGGTGATCATGACAAAATATGGACACCATATGTTTTTGCAAAGAATGTACAAAAACTTAACAAGACGTTTACAAATAGCAAAGTGTCTATAGAATTTGCTGCTCCTATAATTTGGAGGGTACAAATTAATCACAGCGAAGATTGCCAATTCTAGCCGGCAAACATAGAAGCACACAAACACACACACACATTTTATATATATATATATATATATATGTGTGTGTGGTGTGTGTGTGTGTGTGTGTGTGTGTATATGTATATGTATATGTATATGTATATATATATATATATATATATATATATATATACGATATATATATATATATATATATATATATATATATTATATATATATATATATATATATATATATATATATATATTCTATATATATTATATATATATATGTATATATATATATATATATATATATATATATATATATATATATATTACGATATATATATATATATATAATATATATATATATAAATGAATTTGTGCTGCAGGATCCTGATGTGAAACCGTGTGTTGAAACAGATATTGTTATATTTCGGGATGATCATTTTTTTTTCTTTCCCAAATAAACACGCGCTATAGTTCGTTCTTCACTCTTTTATTACTGTTCTTATTTTACCTCATATCCTTGTCCGGAAATGCAACACCCCAACTACTAGGTCAAGCAACCTCACGCACACACATGCACACACACATTCATCTCTCTCTCTCCTCTCTCTCTCTCTATATATTATATATATATATATATATAATATATATATATATATATATATATATAAATAAAAGACAAGCGAGTTGACAGTTCAAAATCTCAGAAGGTTGCTCAAATGCGGCAATGACCTCACAAAGCCATTCCAGGCCCATGCAATGAAAATAAAAATGAGATTCGATTCTTATCGCACAAGTAAATTAGTGAGTTAATAAAAAGATTGTTGAAAAGGTGCGAATTTTCAAAAATGTAGATGGGAGGAGCGATCGTTCCCCTTGTCACCCTATTATCTACGCCACTAATGTGCGCATATATATGATACACGCATACAATTGTGAGTGTGTGTGCGTGCAGTGTGTGTGTGTGACTGTGCGTGCGTGTGTGTTTGTATGTGTGTGTGTACGTATATATGAGTGTGCGTGCGGCTGTGAAAGAAAAAGCTCTGTAGTTTCCAATTGCGCGGTTTTATTTATTTGTCATTAGGAAAAGAAAACAGTTAAATGGTGAGTATTCAGCTAAGAACCTGTCAATATTTCTAAGAAATTTAGACATACTGAAAGTTCTAAGAAATTTAGAAATAGTTTCATAGTTCACTGTAAACCATATGAGTCAGTGCTTCCACGAATTTCATACACAGTGAAGAAACTATGCCTGCTAATGGCCTTTGTTGCAAATGTCGGTGGGACGGACAAAGTGAAAGACAAAAGGTCACCCACTGCTACTTATATTAGTAGACAAGATGGCGGTGGGTTGTAAGAACCAGAAGAGGAGGAGCGGGCAGCGAAATTTTGTTTCCCACGAGAGTTCCGGGCCCCAGTAAAGTACTCATTTGCTGACAGCCAATCAGATCCCACCTTCACCTTGTCAAGTTAACAAACGTTGGCATTCAAAATGGCGACCTCCAGTTACCATGCGAATCTTGTATTGCGCTCTCATTCAGACGCCAATATCATCGATACTAGACACATAAGCTTGTTAGCGTTAGGTTTGAATTACTATAGCAATCAAAGATGTTTTGGACGAATATGAAAGTGCGGAAACTGCTTGAAGGTTTTATAAATACAAATTTCTTTATTGTTACAAATTTCTTTATAAATACACTGTTGTCAATATTCTGAAAATAGCACTACGCTGAGGTCGACTTTGCCTTTCATTCTTTCGGAGTCGATAAACTTAAGTATCAGTTACGTACAGGAGACGATCTAATCGACTGGTCTCCTCCACCCAAAACCCCACCCCACAAAAAAATTCAGGCCTTGTGCCTTGAGTAGAAAAGAATATTTGTAAACAACGTGTTATATCTTCGGTAATTTTATTTCATTCAAATAAATCTTATTCAGCTGTAATTTTTTGGACACCTTATAACCACCAGTGTTTAATGCATATGCGATAAACAGCATGTTACATGCGATATACGCATTACAATTTTTAATAGATTGATTTAGAAAAATTAGATGAAAGTTCTCAGGTAATTTTCTTTTATGTAAATAAATGTTTATGTTAATTTAAAAGAGAAAAACTGTTAGTTTTAAATTTCTAAGCGAGATGTTGGCAAATAAACTTTAATTTACAAGATTTATCCAAAAAATATTATTCAGCTGTTATTTTTAGGACACCTCACAGCCACTTCAATGACAAAAAAAAACAAAAAAAAACATTAACCTAGACGGAGAAGTTGCTGTCTGCCAGAAAGAGGGAAAGAGTAAAGAATGTACGATACTGACTAGAAAGGTAGAAAGGATAAAGGTGGCTCTGCTCTGATTGGTTATATGCAAATGAATTTCATTATTAGGGTCCAGAAATCTCGTGGGAAAAAAATTTCGCGAGCGGGCAAAAGGACATTGTCTATTTTTGTTACCGTTTGTTTGGTGTGAAGGAAGGTTTTATGTCCTTAGCCTTTGCAGTATCTCTGAGACTGATGAGAACGACGCGGCTACCGTTCCTCTGAAACGGCTGCAAATCGACAACTGCATGTGTGCGTATTTACTTATGTTCGTATGGCTTGCTTCCTAACCACATGGTTCCGGGTTCAATCCCTATGTGTGGCACCTTGGTCAAGTGTCTTCAAATAATGCCTCGAGCCGACCAGAGCCTTGTGGGTGGATTTGGTAGTCGGAAACTGAAAGAAGCCCGTCGTATATATATACGTGTGTGTGTGTGTGTGGTGTGTGTGTGTGTGTATATATGAGTGTGTGTGTGTGTGTGTGTGTGTGTGGTGTGTGTGTGGTGTGTGTGTGTGTGTGTGCGTGTATATGAGTGTGCGTGCGACTGTGGAAGTAAAAGCTCAGTAGTTTTCAATTACGAAATTTTATCCATTTAACATTAGAAAAGCAGTGAAACTGTTGAATTATTCAGCTAACTATTTGTCAATATTTCTAAGAAATTTAGACATAATGAAAGTTTCATAGTTCCCTGTAAACCATATAAGTCAGTGCTTCCACGAATTTCATACTCAGTAAAGAAACCATGCCTGCTAATGGTCTTTGTTGTGAGTGTCGAAGGAACGTGAATTTTTTTCCCCACGTGAGTAGCGGACCCCAGTCATGAAGTCGTCTGCAAGCAGCCAATCAGAGTTTAACTTGACCTTGTTGTCAATATAACATTCATGAATGTGTTAAAAACAACCAATCACTTGGTAAAACATACTCTACCAAGTAAACTCAAGACAAAGAACGGCGTTGTAAGTCGATCGATCGCCAAGTTATGCCTGATTTTAGAAGGAGACAAGTAATTAGATAGATTTTCATCTATACTGATTATCGGATATTGTTAAGGCCCCATATGGTAAAGATGTGCATGGGGAAAATGTGGGGAGAAGGTGATGTGCTAGCAATCATCTCCCTTACTGTTTTACAAAATAAACAACAAAACAAATAACTACGCAGAGGTAGCCATGGTTGAAACAAGAACAAGAACTACAAGCATTATTAAAAGAGAAAAGAAGCATGATCATTCCTTACCCAAGTGACCTTATCTTATCACCCATCACTTGTTATGTGCTCATAAACTGGTTTGATAGTTGAGCGCTGATTAGCTGTATGCAAATGAGTTCATAACTGGGGGTCCGGAAATCTCGTGGGAAAAAAATTCGCCCACGAGACGGACAAGGGGAAAGATGAACGGTTACACACTGCTACCGTAGACAAGATGGCTGTGGGTTGCAAGAATCAGAAGAGGAGCGGGCAACAGGACATTGTCTATTTTTGTTTCCGTTCGACTAAAGGCGGTACTCCAGCATGGCTGTAGTCAAATGACTGAAACAAATAAGAGAATAATAGAGTGAAAGAATATATATATATTTAGGTATGTTGACAAGTGCCATTGCACGAAACTCTCGGACCATGAGTTACTCTATTACTTCTGGAAAATATTAATATGACCTCGTGTGTACCGTTGGCGATTTTTTTCCTCTGTCTTCCCTTCTCTGGATCTTTCCTTCTCCTGTGTTTCCGACGAAGAGCTCCGCTCGAAACGTTAAACCCTCCTTCTTCCCTTCTTTCCTGAGCGTCCAATAATACTATATTTGTTCCACGTCCTCACGTTGTTGTGTTTTTTTGTGCTTTCTTGTTTGGATTAACTATATATATATACATATATATATATGCCACTTATCAACACACACACACAGACACACACACATATATATATATACATATATATACAAATGGCGGTGCCCCAGCATGGCCACAGCTCATTAGCTGAAACTGGAAATCAAATCAATATATATGCATGTATGTATGTATGTATGTATGTATATGTATGTATGTATATGTATGTATGTATATATCAGTTGGTGACTAGTTTCCCTTCTATGTATCCCTTCCATGCAAGAAGTTGATGTTTTAATGCAATAGCCACGCACACACACCCACACACATACACACACATATACGTGCTATGTGTGTTTGTTACACGCGCATCAAGGTACGCTTGTACCCGTCTCATTTCTCTCCAATCCTTTTCAATCAATTGTAATCTTGTCTCGCCCAAAACTCCCGACGCCCATCCACGGGATTGCAAAAGTTTCACTCCTTAAAAAGAAACGAAGAAAAAAAATCAGAAAAGGAAGAAATGATAAAGAACTTAGAACACTCCTTGACAACAGTGTAGGCGAGCTGATTCAATTAATGTCATTCATTGTAATTTTATACTTATCACAGGTTCTATAACCTTGTGTGACCCATGCAATAAAACCACTACCAACACCAACACATGGTTTCTAGGAATTGCTACCAATCCAAACTGCCTTATCTGTTGCAAACAGTTGAATAAGTCCATATTGTCAATGAATTTTCTTTCAGATTCTGTATTGAAAAGAATTTTCATTTATCATTTCCTCGATTCAATCATTAGACAGTGGCTGCGGCCATGCTAGAGCACTACCTGCTCGGGTTTAGTCAAAAAAATTGTCCCCAGAGCTTGTTTTTGCTGTTGTTAACTTTGGTTTGGTTCAGGTTCGGTCTTATTCCTGGTAGGATTTACTGGATAGCGGGTTACTACCTGTAACCATAGGTGTCCACATGTTTTCAGCTGTCTTTCAAGTGCTTAGAACTCTTGATAATCCTGCTGTCCCTAAGAGACAATCTTTCTGTAGGAGCTCTGCAGGGTATTCTATTTCAATCTCCTTCAGCCATTTCTCTATATCTTGGCTTAGCATTCCCAATGCACCAATTAATATAGACACGACTTTTACTGTTCACATGCTCCAAATTCTTCCTATTTCACATTTTAAGGGATTGTATTTTTTTTTTTTCCTATCTTTCGTTTTGCGTCCTCTTTCTTTACGATCCTGGTATCAAACGGGCATGATATGTCGATAAATAAGCAGCTTCGCTTTTCTTTATCTACAATCGTTGTCTGGTCTATTATTTTCTAATTTCTTATCCGTTTAAATGGGAAAGTCCCATAAAATCTTACATTTTTCCGACTTCAGTACTCTTTCGACTCGATGATTCTCCCATGTGTTTCCAGCTTCGAATCCTCATTATTATTATTATTGTTGTCGCTGTTAAGGTGGAGAGCTGGCAGACTGGTGTCGATGTATTCGACTTACACCTTCCTCAGAGCTTGCCGGCCTTGTGCCAAAATTTAAAATTATTATTAAGGTGGCAAGCTGGCTGAATCTTTAGCACGCCAGACAAAATGTTTAGTAGCATTTCGCCCGTCTTCATGTTCTGAGTTAAATTTCCGCCGAGGTTGACTTTACCGTTTATCCTTTCGAGGTCGATAAAATATGTACCGTTAAACACTGGGGTCGATGTAATCGACTTAACCCTTTTCCCTGAAATTGGTAGCCTTGTGCCAAAATCTGAAACCATTATTATTATTGATGTTGTTATTATTATTACTATTACTATTATTATTATTATTATTATTATTATTATTATTATTATTGAGTGAGAGAGCAGTTCATGCCATTATTATTATTATTATTATTATTATTATTATTATTATTATTATTATTATTATTATTATTCCGTAGTTTTATTTTTATAGCGTGCTTTCACTTCACTACCGAGCGCAGCTCTGTGTGCCTTAGGTATGTGCTGTGATTTGTTGCGATGCTCTGATGGTTATTGTATGGAAAGTGTTTTGCGTAGGATGTGTGCAGTGCCTAGTAGTGCAATTTTCTGTATGTTATATGTGTTTGTAAGTCCTGGTGTTTTTGTTAATGTATTTGTCTGAATATTTTTTATCATGCCTAATGCACCTATTATGATAGGAATTGTTTCTGTTTTTAGATTCCACATTCTGGTTATCTCTATTTCCAGGTCTTTGTATTTTGAAAGTTTCTCCGTTTCTTTTAGAGACACGCTGTCATCTGCTGGTATTGATACATCAATTAGAAAGCATTTTTTTTCTTCATGATCTCTGACAACTATATCTGGTCTGTTGGCCTTAATTTCTCTATCTGTGTGTATCGGCATATCCCAGAGTATGGTTGCTTTCTCGTTTTCTGTGACCTTTCTGGTGTGTGCCTTATACCATCTTTTTTCTGTTGTTATTCCATAGTGTTGGCATAGCTTCCAATGTATGTAGGTTCCAACTCTGTCATGTCTGTGAATATATTCCTTCTTAGCCAGGACCGGGCAGCTAGAGATAATATGATTTATTGTTTCTTGTCCATCTCCACATATTCTGCAGTTACTTGTAATATTTCTTTTCATTACATGTTTTTGGTAATTTCTGGTGGGGAGGCTTTGGTCTTGTGCTGCAATTAAAAATCCCTCTGTTTTTGCTTTGAGTCCTGAGCTTCTCAACCATTGCTGGGATTTCTTTGTCTATTTCTTTTGCGTTTAGTTTAGTCCAGTATTTACCATGAAGGGGCTTTTCTTGTCATCGTTTTATCATGGTTCTTTGCTGTTCTAGTTTTAGTTTGGGTTCATTTGTTTTATAGCTTTTGTGGTTTCTTCATCTTCTTTTCTTCTTCTTCTTCTTCTTCTTCTTCTTCTTCTTCTTCTTCTTCTTCTTCTTCTTCTTCTTCTTCTTCTTCTTCTTCTTGTTAGGTTATGGTATAGTATGATTCTTGTTTGTATTATTATTATTGAGTGAGAGAGCAGTTCATGCCATCAAATTATTATTATTATTATATTATTATTATTATTATTATTATTATATTATTATTATATATCATTATTATTATTATCATTATTACTATTATTATTATTATTATTATACTATTATTATTATTATTATTATTATTATTATTATTATTATTATTATTATTATTATTATTATTATTATTATTGAGTGAGAGAGCAGTGCATGCCATCAAAGTGACACTGGGGTAAAATATACGAAGCCCAGTATACCCGTCTGATAAGGGTACACCAGGTACATGCATCACAACCATATGTGCGCGACATGGTGATCTCATACCAAGATAAACAGCGCATGACTTAGCAGGTGGGGCCCAGTTAGAATTTTCTTCTGGTCGAGTAACTCATCCCGCTCAGAAGGTCCCTGAATAAGGATTGTTTAAGGATGTTGAACGAACCGTCCATGTTTCCAACGGTGAATTATCCAAACCTCCAAGAATTCCTTTCAACACACAGCTATGATGCTCCCCCACTATTTCTGCTCATGGTCAGAGATGCACATATCGTCAGTCACTAAGGGACATGCTCACCTGGTTAAGGTCAAACAACTGACAAGCAAATCTTTGGTATTGAGCTTAATATTTGCTGTAGCCCATCTTTTATACCAAGACAAAACTTATTATTATTATTATTAGATTATTATTATTATTATTATTATTATTATTATTATTAAGGCCGTGAGCTGCTAGAATTGTTAGCACGCCGGGTAAATTGTTTAGCGGTATTTCGCATGTCTTCATGTTCTGAGTTCAAATTCCTATGAGGTCGACTTTGCCGTTCATCCTTTCCGGGTCGATAAAATATGTACCAGTTGAACTCAGGTGTCGATGTAATCGACTAGTCCTCTCTTCCAAAATTTCAGGCCTTGTGCCTATTGTAGAAAGGATTATTATTATGTAAGCCTGGTACTTATTCTATCGTTCGTCTTTTGCAAAACCGCAAAGAAATAAGAACGTAAACAAACCAACACAGGTGGTAAAGCTGTGATGGAAGACAAATACAAATACACACACACACACACACACACACACACACACACACAAACATGATGGGCTTCTTTCTGTTTCCGTTTACCAAGTCTTTTCACTAAGCCTTGGTTGCCCTAGGGCCGTTAAAAAGGATAGTTGCCCAAGGTGCCACACAGTGTGACTGAACCCGGAGCCAATGTGGTTGGGACGCAACCTTCGTACATTTTCTTTTCAGCCAAACACACACGTGTATCACAGATTAGTAGAGTACTCACTCTTGTCCCATCCCTTGATGTATCACGTATATTGTCTACAATTATATAAAAGTGTGAAATGTATACGCTTGTGTGCGATGAAATGCGTTTAATTATATATATAGAGAGACACAAATTTCGACGTGTATACGAATTCATTTACAAAACCTTTGCATATTTACATACTTATTTACGCAATCACTTCTACAAACACACACACGCGTGTGTGTATATGTGTGTGTTTGAAGAAGTGATTGCGTTTCTCCATCTTGATTGGTTAATTTTTGTATGACGTTTGATAGTCCAGGATATTATTCTGTCTTAATAAGCTAACTATTTCATGTCAAAATCAATTAATCTAAACTTGGATTTCGAGTTAATCTTTTATATTTCTCTTTTTGATAACAAATTAATATATATCATATATACATTGTTAATTAATTTCAAACAGTTACATAATCTTGGGGCACCACCTTGAAGGGTTTTACTGAACAAATTGGCACCAGTACTTTTTTTTGTTGTTATAATCCTTACTTTTTTGTCAGTTACTTTTTGCTGAACCGCTAAGTTACGGGGACGTAGACGAACCAAAACTAGTAGTCAAGCAGTGGGGGAAAGACAAAACTATAATCACCCTCACACATATACATATATATATATATATATGCAAATGTATATATATATACATTCATACATAAATATGTATGTGTATGTGTTTGTGTGTGTGTATGTATTTGTGTGTGTGTGTGTATGACAGCCTTCTTCCAGCTTTCGCCTACCATACCTACACACAATGCTTTGGTTGTCCCTAGGATATAGCACAACACTTGCCCAAGGAGCCATACATTGAAACTGAACCCGAAACCATGTGGTTGAGAAGCAAGCTTCTTTATTTCATGGAAATTGGCCATAAAAGCTTTACATAGAGGGGACAGCACAAGGTGGGGACAAAAAAAAACCTAATGAAATGAATGAAACTATACAATGAAAAATGAAATGAAGCCATTCGGCCCCACCTCCCAGCGACTTCATTGAACTGTAAATACAACCGTTTTTTTTTTAAACATAAGGCGGTGTTCCAGCATGGCCACAGTCACAAGACTGAAACAAGTAAAAGAGAGCAAAAAGAGTTAAATTACAATTGATAATGTCTTTGTGACAGCTAGTTTCCACTTTTTTGGAAAATGTCTACGTTAAGATCTTTAAAAATATAAGCATAGCTTACCCTTTTAGGTATTTTGCTGGTGTCCATTTTCGTAACCTACCAATCGAAATCAGTTTCTTCGTAATTTATCAACCTTGAGAGGTACTCCGGGTCCGCCACTGCACAGAAAATGTCCTCGGGAAACCCTCCTACCCTTCTTATGTTCACTTCTATTGCTTTTTCCCATGTCTTTATCTCGTTGCAAAGTTCTTCTTTATTCCTGTTATATAATATAACAAATTTATCCATGGGGAAATTTGGGGCTCCTGTGTGTTTGTGCTTGTGTTTATGTCAGGCGGGGTATGGGGAAGGTTGGTATCTGTAGGGGTGGTTGGGGTAGAGTAAGTGTGGGTGGGTGCCCTTTGCCCCGTGTATGAGGATTGTCTTTTGCCACGTGTGTCCTCTTTCTCCCCTTCCTTCTCTTTTTCCCGCCGTTTCCCAGCTTCGACGCTGGTACTGGTCTTCGTCTGTGGTGCCGCTTCACTCTCCTTTACGTGCTTTTCCTCAGCCTCCATGGGCAGTGGAACACCAAACACTTTCTCATTCTCTTACCCTTCTTTAGTCTTCGCAGGGGGCGGAGTACAATCCGCTCTAATGTGGCCTTTCAGGCCACATTTAGAGCACCGTGGAATCTTCCTTTCCACTCTGACATTCAGCATCACGTCTGTGATCGTGATTGTTTCTACCATATATTCAATATCTTCTGGGTTAATCTGTACCACATGTCCAGGCTCCGCCCTTGCTAGTTTCTGTAGAGTATTCTGGTGGCCTGCAGGACCACCACCTTTTCTTCCATGCCTATCAGTATGGCAGCCACCAGCCAGACTACATTTACTTCTGGGGGTATGTTTTCTACCCTAACCCTGGAAGCACGTCTCCCAAGGTATACAGGTAAAAGCACCACTTCTTCAGTTTTTAATGGTGTGGCTGAGTGAAATTTGGCGGTAGCTATCTCCCGAAACTCCACTTCCACTGTTCCGTACTTTCTTCCCCTGGCAAGGTAGGATATCTGTGGCCAGACTGGCCTCAACGCTTTTTCAACTTGCTCTTCCGACACCATTTCTATTTTTCTTGTTGCCACCGAGCATGTCCTGTAAACAATAGTTCTCTCTTCCTTATCCTTTAACACTTCTTTGTAGGGGGATCACTTTCACGTTATTCCCCTCCCTTTTAGGTATTTCCTCGAACTTGTTCAGCTCTTCCAGCGTAATTCCTTGTTTCTGTAACTGCGTCAATCTTGTTAAAAAATTTCACCATTTCTTCCTCAGGCGACACAAATTCTGAAGAAGAAGAAGAATTTAAATCCTCATAACTCATCACACAATACCCCTCCATTAAACAAGAGGGAAAACGTCGCACAGCCAAAAAACACGTCCGTCTCGCTCAAAACCAACAAACCAAATCAATCCTAGGTAACCGGAAGCAAGCTTCTTACCACACAGTAATGCTCGCGCCTAATATATACATTTTAATATCTAAAACTGAAATCTTAGTGGGAAATCTCCATCGAGAAGATCTCAGATCAAAAGAGTGCCAACGATGGCCACTCCATTTTTTCTAACATGGGGACTGTTGTTGATCCGCCCAATAGAATCGCATACTGTTGCGCCATATGGCTACTGTTTCTAACAAGTCGAACGGACTCTGGCCATTTGCAGAGCTTTGTTCTACTGGTCACAGGCCCATACACTGCAAGACAAAAGTTCTATGAAATTAATAGGAAAGTTTGCCTGATTCAATGTTGCCTATATATCGAAGCGCGAATTTCGTCTTAGCAAGTGACAAACGGTTGCGACATTGACAAACTCCCAATTAAAGCGAAACAAGCCTCATTCAGGCTTGATAATCAGTGTTGGTTTGTTTGTGTTCATGCAGCCAAGTGGCTGGGCAAAAACGAAGCGTTGCTTGACCGTATGAGAATATGTACAGAACGTGGCGCTAATGAGTGGATATGAACGCTATAGAGTCAGTTAATTTCGTAATATTCTTATCCACGATTCGAATATAAATAATGGTCTTAATCCTGCTTTCATATAGAATATATCAAAGACAGTGAACTTGCTAAACAAAAAAAAAAATCATGACAGGAAACGTAAGACAAAAATTTCAAATCGGTTAACACAACTTTAAAGGCCACGGTGGAATCTGGCCAACTAAAACGTTATTTGTCTAAAATTAGAACATGGAGAAATAACAAGTCAGCTATGCAAAAAATCTGTCAAGGGAATATCTATTCTCCTTGTTTCTAGAATGTCACAAATATCTTGGGATTGCTTAAATCAAAACTCTTACAATGGTGCTTTTATCATAGATAGAAAAGTCAACCCAGAAATTATACGCATCCACATATGCACATATGTTTAAAGTGTTCGTACACACACACACACACATTTTTATATATAATATAGATAGAGACAGATAGAGAGAAAGAATGAGATTGATATGTGTGTGTAAGTGTGTGCGCGAGTAACTTTCTCACTGAGAGATTCTATAACGAAAGTTAAGAAATGCCTCACTTCCAGACGCTATTCCAACATTTCTAGGCCAACCCGTGCCACATACATACGTAATACATACATACATACATACATACATACATACATACATACATACATACATACATGCATACATACATACATACATACATACATACATACATACATACATACATACATACATACATACATAGTCCCTCTATTATGGAATACATTCATAAACGCTAACTTAAGGAATACTGGTGGAATATTCCCATCAAAATTTTTGTCAAATTTAAACATAACAGGCTGGATATTGTTGTTTGGGACAGAGGGGCAAAGATATGTACCATCAGAGAGGTCAGCTGCTCTGCAGATATATATATCTCTTTGAAAATCAAAGAAAAAGAAGATATCTATGGACAACTGCTTCGAAACATTCAGCTTCTATATCTAGACTATGAATTCATATTCATACCAATAACAATTGGAGAACTAAGTTTTGTTAGTAAATGCTTAAAGGAGAATCTGGATGAACTGAGATTTTCAGAAAGAGAAATCGACCGGCTAATTCGTACATTATAAGTGCAATCTGTGAGTGGAACAGTAAAAATATGCAAGAATTTTCTCAGGTTCCAAATGTGAATTTATCTGTGTTATCTACATCCCAAAGATGGAGCCTGGTATCTTTGTTGGAAACCGGCTCGCTCCTCAGTGGAAGATTTATAATAATTAACAAATAGAAGAGACATACAAACAAAAAGATCCTGTTGTTGATGTTGAAATTCCAATGACGGTGCCTTGAATCTTGGCTAGAAACCGGCTCTTCCTCTATTGGCAAAAAATCTTGAGATAAAACTGAACAATCACACACACGCGCGCGCGCACACACTTATATTACGCTTAGGCACTTCATGTTCGAGGCTCTGACGAAACTGTAAGGTGTTACTCAGGCATTCAACTATGAGTCCACTGCATCTTATAGTGGAAACAGCTGCAAGCTAATGAAGTTCATAAGATAATCAGTTATTCCTTTATCATGTCCTTTCTTGTGTGTGTGTGTGTGGTGTGTGTGTGTGTGTGTGTGTGTGTGTGAATGTGTGTGTGTGTGTGTGTGTGCGTACGTGTGTGAGCGTGTGTGTGTAATGCGCAGGATAGTTTTGAAATTCCAGGATACCGCCTGCCATGTTGTAAGACCACTGCAAGTGAGGCGTCTCTTAACTTTTGTTATTGAATGTCACACATAGAAAGTTATTCTCAGATATAGCCCCGATGCATGCTGAAGCAAATGCCTTCTTCAGCTCTTCTCCGGGCTCCTTGTATTTTCATAAGGAGAGCCGTAGTTTTGCGCAAACTTTTCTCGACTTGTATTTCGTACGGGTAATGGCAGACAGTATATTGTCTAATCTAATCGTCGGTGATGGCCATGCTCGTTCAACGAATGGACAGCTTTCTTAAATATATGCATGCGTGTACGCATGTAAGCTTGTATGTGTGTGTATGTTTGTGTGTGTAGTTTCTCAGATATCAAAAACACATTATAATGATAATGATAATATGCTAAGAAATTACACACAGACACAAGCATATGCAGCACATGCACACACACACACACACACACACACACACACACACACACACATACTAACTCCTTCTTCCTTCACACACACACAAAGATACATATTTATAATGGTTGTCCGATGAGTGGATATAATGGGAAATTCAAAACTTCATATACTTGTATACTTGTATTTGTCCCACTACTCACAGTGTATGCTTATTGAGGTCCACTTCTTAACCGTGTCAAACAGCTGCTGTCCTGTATTATCTGTTGCTAGTCAGAACAGTACCAGAAGGGAATTCACTCAACATTCCGCCGGTCAAAACCATAGGCACCTGAGCTGGTGATAAGTACAATACTCTGCCACTGGATCAAATGCGCGTTAATCTCTTCAGAACCAATTATCTCGTATTTACAAATAATGGCTTCGAATTTTGACACAAGGCTAGCAATTTTATAGGGAAAAGTTTAGAAACCACAGATAAGGAAAATTTTCCGATCCGCTTTCGCCATTTTGAAAAGTATTTGAGCACAAGAGGTTCAGGAATGTGCAGGTCTTCCTGTGGTGTTTGATCTTTTTTCCATTCCATGTGATGAATATCAGATTCACAAAGACCGTACGAATTAGATTTATGCGACCCTTTGTTTTGCTTTTCGAATTAATGTACAGTTGGAATAATGATTTAAAGAAAACTCAACTCGTCTACAATTTATGTTGAACACCGATTAGCATAAGAAGACATAAGGGCGGTGAGCTGGCAAAATTGTTAGAACACCGGGCAAATTGCTTAATGACATTTCGTCTGCCTTCATGTTCTGAGTTCAAATTCCGCCGAAGTCAGCTTCGCTTTTTATCCTTTCGGGATAGATAAAATAAGTGCCTGTTGAATACTGGGGTCGATCTAATTGACTTAACCTCTCTTCCGTAATCGGTGGCCTTGTGCCAAAATTTGAAACCAATATACAAAAACATTTGTATTAGGCTTGTAAAACCAGTTAACGTCATTGATTTCTAAACAAATCCACTTCAAAGCTTACATCCAGATAAAGCTAATTAGGCAATTTTATGAACCAATGCGGATGGCTCTATGCTAGTAATTCCCAAACGCTTTTTTCCGGCTTACTTCTTCATTATGTCCAGCAGTGTTGACATACACCGTACGAAGAACATACTGTAAACTGGTCGCATGCCATAGAAGAGATAGATGCGTGTTGTTATTAATTAAAGAGGGCAAATACCACTCAGGCTTTCTTTCACTTGAGTCCTTTCAAAGTTGATGAAATAAAATATAATCAAGTATGAGTCGATATAGTAATAGATTGTTTCCCATCCGTCAAAATTCTAACCTAAATGAGCCTAAATGTAACTAATTTCTAAGAAATTAGTTACATTTTATTTAGTACGACATTTTTAATGAGATAGATGAATTTTGCTTTCTGACAAGTAGCTCAATTACCATTATGTGTAAATACGAGATAATTGGTACTGTTTCAGATGGGCTCTCAGTAGACAGCCCCGTACAAAATCTACTGAGTTATAAACATGGCTGACGGCCTTTCTTCACATCGATAAGTGGATAGGAACGACAAAAGGTCTCCACACATTGTTCAGACACAAGTTGCATTTATTTGTTGGTGATTATTTTAAAATTCCAGTGTTTCGATAGATCTCGTCAGCATCTGCAATTTCTCTTGCCAACTCCAGTGGATTTGCGCATTCCGCTTTGAGGAACCTTTGTTCGATGTGATCAATAAACTGCTAGAAAAATCAGCTATACTTACATCAAATTCGATTTTGTCGTCCTTTAAAACCTTTAGCGGGACCCACTTGCAAGCATTCGGGACAGATCTGTGGGAAACCTCTTCTCTTCTTCTAGCCAGTTTCGGAGTCCCTGGACAGAAGTACGGGCGTGACACTTTTCCCTTTGATTAAGCTATTTAAAAGTGGGAAAACGCATTGAACTATTAAGTCATTGAAAAATGACAGACGGTTACAGATGGGTGGCTTTTGACACAGATCTGCCTAATTAGAACGGACATGGGATTAAACTATCACAATTTGATTGATAGCGATGAACAGAGAGTATTTTTCATTGTTCCAAACGTCATTGTTGGTGTATTAGATATTTAATATAAATATTACTGGATTGTTGATATGGTTGTCACTCGCATCATCTTCATATTTTGATCAAAAGAATAATTGAATAAAACAAATATTTCCAACTTGTGATGTCACAATATTATGTATGGCTTCTTGGACAGAGGTAATTATTAGACGAGTATGTATTCCATTCTTTTCATTCTTTCTTTCTTTCTTTCTTTTGTTTCTCTCTCTCTTTCACTTTCTTTTTTGTTTGCTTGTTAGAAGAGGAGTTATAGTGTATGTTACTACACTGAAATAAAGACTTATTGTTCACAAAACACAGTGTGTGTATATGTGTATGTGGGGGGTGGGATGCGCGCGCGCGCGTGTGCATAAAGAAAAAATAGGTAAGTCAGATTTTTGGATAATTATTTATTTAGCGCTTTCAAACTTGTTTCAGACATTCATCGGGAATGATTTACTTTACTGAAAATGTAGTGATTACGTATTACAATGTAGTCATACATACAGAAAAAGATGCGAGAGTCACGGGTTAGAATTCCTTCGATTATAAACCTGCTTGATCATGTCTGATGACCTAGGCTTAAATAATAACAAATACAACAACATTATCAGAACAACAAAGAAAAATAAAACACGATAAAATGCTGACTCCTAATGCAAACGCCCATGCTGATCTTGTGATTAAGTTCTGTCAGTGCACATTAGTAATCATGTGTTCAGAAGAATATACAAATGAAACTGGGTTTATGAATGCGTGGGTATACCCGGCTGATCTTATGCCTTCAATGTAAATTGAATTGCCAAAACCGATACGTTTTTTTTTTTTTATTATTATTTTCTTTTAGTTCCTTTGTAGGAAAGTAGGTAATGCATAAGAAGTTTGAAAGCTTTCCCAGACGGTGCGGTTGTAGCCGATGATACCCAGTTGAAAATTTGCAGGAAAATATGGGAGTGGAGAAAACGAGATGGGATGGGGTTACTAGCTTAGATGCTTGAAGTAGAGTAAATTTTGCTACATGAAGCTAAAAGCCAGGTGGTTGTACTACGTAAACCGAGTGGTATGTTATACCCACCACCCACAGTTAGACTTACCGCATAATTTTAAGTCTACACCTCTCAATACACCGATATAGAATGGCGAACGATACTCCCACACTTACATGTATGCATACATGCATAGTATGTATGTATGTATGTATGTATGTATGTATGTATGTATTATGTATGTATGTATGTATGTGTGTGTATGTATATATAATATGAAGCTTGCTTCCCAACTATATGGTCCCGAGTTCAGTCTCACTGTATGGCACCTTGGGCTAGTGCCTTCCACTATAGCCTCGCACCGACCAAAGCCTTGTGAGTGGATTTGGTAGGGAAAAATTGAAAGATCATCGTGTGTGTGTATATATATATATATACACACACACACGTATGTATGAGTGAGTGTTACACGCGCGCGGCTTTGTCTCTGAGGTTTTCCCCTACTACGGCTTGAGAACTGGTGTTAGTGTGTTTATGCCTATGTACAGTAGCGGCTCAGCAAAAAAAAAAAAAAAAGACCGATAGAATAAGTACAAGACCATAAAAAAAAGTATTGGAGGCGATCTTCAAGGTAGTGTCTCAGCATGGCTGCAGTCTAATGACTGAAACAAGTAGAAAATAAAAATAAGATATACAAACAGACACACACTCTGAAATAATAATTATTACTTATATATAATATATATATATATATATATTATATATCCTTCTTTTTACCCCTTCACCCCCGTGGTCGGCTCTTCTAGCATGCTAGGAGGAACAGCCAAATACAAACCACTATTAGGGACAAATGAATGATTTATTTTTCATTCCCTTCGAGATTTATCCCTGATAATGGTTTGATTTTGGCTATTCCTCCTAGCATGCACGGTGTCCTGTGATGGTCACCTCTTATGTGTTTAAATGTACACTGTATATATATATATATATTTATATATATATATATATATATTATATATATATATTTATATATATATATTTATATATATATATATATATAATTTACTTAATGGACACAATGCATATGCCGTTGAAATAAATAATATTTATTTCTCACCGATGGAGTACTTTTTAAAAAATTTTCTATTACGGAACAACACATTATGTATGTGTGTATATATATGTACGTGAATTCACATGCATATATGTGTGTATATTATACACACACACACACACACACGGCAGCCTTCTTTTAGTTTCTTTGCACCAAATTCACTCACAAGGTTTTAGTCGACCCGATGCTATAGTAGATGACTCTTGGTAAATGTACTCTGCAGGGATTGAACCTGAAACCACATGGCTGGAAGGCAGACTTCTTATCACACAGCGAATTAGATAATGTAATCATTCTTGTTTTAAGTGTTCTTTAGCCCTAGAACTCATAAGGTATGTTACTTTGTGATGAACTCGGCCATATAAGAGACCGAGATCATTCTTCCCTTGAATGGGACGCTAGTCCTTTGCTGAGATCAAGGCCCACAATTTTGAGGGAAGGTGAGAAATAGACTACATGGCCCCCACCATTTGACTGGTACTCTGTTTCGTCGACTCCGAAGGAAGGAAAAAAACCAAGTTGAATCCAACAGATTTTTTAATTCAAAACGTAAAGAGACGGAAGAAATGTCGCAAAGTAATTTTATCCGACGTTCTACTGATTCTGTCAGCTTCTCACCTTAATGTAGTCATTGGAATGCGGCTGCGCTGGGGTACTGCCTTGTTAGTCTGGTATTTCTTCTACTTGAACCTTTTCCGGACCACTAAGTTACGGTGACGTAATTTAACCAACACGGGTTGTCAGACGCTTTTGGGGAGCAACCACAACGCTAACACAAATAACACACACACACACATATATATATATATAAAGGGAAAGTTTACGAGAATAAACAAAAGACGAAGGCAGGTGGAGTACAAACAAACAAATGTATTAGTATAGCGCTCAGGAATAGAAAAAGTCTTTCACGTTTCGAGCCTACGCTCTTCGACAGAAAGATACACAGAAAAAAACAAGGAGAAAAAAAATGCGTGTAGTAGCTAACGATCTATCATGGCGTTCTTGACTTCGGACAAATATATATATATATATATATACACACATACATACATACAAACAGATATATATATACTCTCCTTGTTTCTTTTTGTGTTCCTTTCTGTGGAAGAGTGTAGGCTCGAAACGTTAAAGATTTTTTCACATCCGAGCGTTAAACTAATACATCTGTTTGTTGTCTACACCACCTGTCTTCGTCTTTTGTTTTTTTTGTGAATTCTCCTATATATATATATATATATATATATATATATATGAAGAGAGAGAGAGAGAGAGAAATACATATCTACATACATACATATCTACATACATACAATTTATATATACATTATATTATATATATATATATATATATTTATATCTATATATATATATATATATATACACACACACACACATGTATGTATGTGAGTGTAGGACAAAAACCCCTCGGACAACCTCACCCTCCTAGGATTTTGTCTAATAGATTTTTTCCGGACTCCATATGTATGTATATATTACATGTTTCAGTCACTGAGGCTGTGGCCATGCTGGAGCTCCGCCTTGAAGGATTTTCGTCAAAGGAATCGATTCCAGTACGTGGTTTGGTTTTTGAAGCCTAGTGCTTATTCTATCGGTCTCTTTTGCGGAACCACTAAGTTACAGGGACGTAAACACCAGTGCCGGTTGGCAAACGGTGGAGGACAAACACACACACACACACACGCGTCGTGCTTCCTTCAGTTTCCATCTACCGAATCCATTCACAAGGGTTTGGTCGGCCTATGGCTATAGTAGAAGGACATTTACCTTAGGTGCGTGCCATGCAGTGATACAACACACACATCCTCTTGCATTATGCTACACACACATAAAAAGACAGATGGATGGTCACGACTTGATTGCCTTTGATCACGTTTGTACTTGGATCAGGGCTGATCTGGGCTAAACAACAACAGCAACAACAATAGCAGCAGCAGTAGTAGTAGTAGTAGTAGTAGTAGTAGTAGTAGTAGTAGTAGTAGTAGTAGTAGCAGCAGCAGTAGCAGCGGCAAAATGCTGACTCCTGATGTACACACCCACTCATGTCTCATGACTGTGATCTGTGAGTGCTCACTCGCAACCTATGTGTTTCAGAGTTTAAGAATGGTAGTATTAGAGGCTTATGTACATGCGTGGGTGGTGTAGATACATACACAACAGCCCTGCTTATGACTTCAATTAAAATTGAATTGAGGGAAAGAGGGAGAGAGAGAGAGAGAGAGAGGGGGGGGTTTAGAGAGAGAGAGAGAGCTGGGTGAGGGAAAGAGACAAAGAAAGAAAGAGAAAGAGAGGCAAACAAAGAAAGAAAACAAGAACATGAACAAGCGAGTATGATAAACAACCTATTGAAAAGAAGTGAGAGCTTTTCAGTTACACACCTAGTTTTTTTTTTTTCTCTTTCTTTTTGTCCTTTATATATTTAATGAAAAAATACTTGTTACTTTTTTGTCAGGAGGTATTTTTCGTTCATTTATATATATAGATTTTTTCCCCTTTTTTTGACTTTATTTTATGAATTTTTTTTTGGTTTTGTTTTCGCTTTTTTTTTTTTTTTTTTTTTTTTTTTTGACGGGGGTGTTGTACATTTTCTCTGTTTGTTCCTCGTTAACTTTTCACACCCATTTTCCACACATTTTTCTCAAAGACTAACGGGCTAACGGGATTGACCGAGTGTGCTAGTTTTTAACCTGGCCAGTATGCTTTAAGAAGCCGCATGTCTTAAATAACTCTGCGGTTTGTCATGAAAATAATTTTATACTTAAAGATACCTATATAACAGATGGTTTATGCATCACAGCTCTGTTCTCTGGAGGGGCACAAAAATATACACCCACTCATGCATACACATGTTTACACACACACACACACACACACACACACACACACACACACACACGTACAATCACGCTTTCACTCATATATATATATATATATATATATATCATTGTGCGCACGTACGTTTATACTTACACATGTGCAGGCACATATACACACATACTTAAATAACAGTACACATAGATACATTCTTGTGCGTGTATCTGTAATATATATATATATATATATATACACACATATATATACACATATATACACACATGCAGACATATATATATGTATATACATACACACATACACACACGCCGCATATATTATCCTTTAAGTTCGTTTATGTGTAACATGTTCAAGTGCGCTCAATGCATTAAAGGATTTATGAATGTACATATGTGTGTGTGTGTGTGTATACATACATACACCCACTCATATGTATGTATGTATGTATGTATATATTCATGTTTCCAAGTATCTGTGTGCGTGTGTGCTTGTGTTCATATGCATTGGCGAAGTTGTGTATGTGAAGATGAACATTCAACGTGCAACCTCACGGTTTTTTAAAGATATAATATCCAGGTCTATATTATTCATGATATACATACTACCTTACTCTTTTCATTTTAAAACGATGCGATTTGAGCAGAATAGGTCATGGATTTGGCTGCGATTTCTAGCATGTCGATGTATCGTATAACATACTCTCTACTTAATTTGTTGAAGGTATCCCTTTTGGCTTTTGTCTAAGTCAAGAAGGTATTTCATGAACCAATCGAAGAGACGAGGATGGTTCGAATCTTGACGCAGACAGTATCATATTAGTGACTAGATGACAAAACGTTTCTACAACAGTGTCAATTCAGTTTCCAGTCGTCCATCGCCGTACGAGGCGTGGCTATATGGTAAGATGCTTGCTTCCAACCACATGTTTCTGGATTCAGTCTCTCACCGTGGTAACTGTAGCCCCGGGCCGATCAAAGCCTTGTGAGTGGACTTGGTAGGCAGAAACTGAAAGAAACCGGTTGTACAAGAACCGTTTATAGGATTCTCCGTAACGGTTCATTATGATAGTTGGCGAACGAGTGGTATTCGGGTTTAACCTTACCTGTTTATTTGTTTAAAGTTTATCAGATGATGGCGAGTTTTTGTAGATGTAATCTAAGAATGCATTAAAAATGTTGCGGAAACAATATATACATACATACATACATACATACATACATACTACATACATATATATATAATATATATATATATATATATATATATATATATATATATATATATATACATAATTAACAAGAATGTGATAAAAAATTCAAGGCTGTCAATAGTTTTCAAAACATTTATAAAGAGGTCTTACAGCTGTTTCCGGGATATTTTTTATATCCCTTCATCAAGGACGGTGCGAGAAAATGTTTAAGTAATAAGAGTACTCCCTGTTGGCTACCACGGTAGAGGGATTCTAGGACAGGTGGTACTCTGCCCAAGCGTTCATACTGTCAGCCGGTCGTGGGCAGTTGAACTAAGTATCGCACTGGTTTTTGTAGAGAATTACTTTCAGCACCGGGCCAACTAAAGGCTTGTGAGTAAATTTGGCAGACGGAAATAGAAAAAATCTCATCGTACTTGAAATACCATGCCTTCTCCCCTTAGTTTTCTGTATATCTTGTATTCCATGTAAATTTGTTCTGTAAATATACAAATATCTACATGCTTATACACGTGGTCACTTCTGGTCACTCTGATATAAAACCATATCTGTTGGAAATAGCATTGAACATTTTGGGAGTCTTTCGCTTGTGCATGAGATCATGCCGCTCCAACATTCCTGAGACGAGGACCCATATTATCAAAGGAAATCTTGGCCCAGCTTATTTCTGGCTCATGGCAATAAGGTGTGAGGTGTTGTACGAGCCGTATTGGACCTAAAATTTTATGTCGAACAATCGTCGGCGAAGCGACTATCTGATACCCGATCGAACGGGAAGGTGCCACGTCGAGTATGGAAGATGCGAACTTGGGTGAAGCTGACTGCTGATGCATTAACTTTATGCATGGTCATTGCTGGCATTTGTATGGCAATGGTTGGAGATTATCTTCCTCAGTCACAAGTGAACAATCAGTATTTTATATATACATATATATATATATAATTTTAATCCAAACGGGAAAACAACAAAAAAACAACAACACGTGGAACAATATATATATATATATATATATATATATAAACAAAACGCCCTCGTCCAATGGACGGTGCTGAGTTGTCAAACATTTAAACCAAATTTTCTCAAAACAACTTGTCCGACTATCCCATAGGCCTCCCCTTTGAGAAATACTGATTTATCCTAAATTTGAGACATCGTGCATTTTTCTCGCGTACGGGTAGTATCGATCGCAACAGCTGATGTACTTGCGCGTACAAATGCACGTTCCCACGGGTTTATTGATCGCATTCTCACCTGGAATCGATTTTTGTAATTTTTTCAAGACTTATACATGCCCTGATACCGTCGGTATTTACATATCAAATTTGAGTGCAATCGGATGGAGGAAGCTCGAGATCCTAGAAGACACACACACAGACAGACAGAACGGATTTTATATATAATATATATATATATATATATATATTTAATCAATATAGGGTGGCAAAAAATTTTGTAGAATTTTTTTTTTTTTGCCACCAGCGGCCTAGTGGGAAAAAATTAATAGTCATAGACCATTTTTAAGTTCAACATCACAATCAAGGAACGGCCATAATAGGCCATTCACCCACTAGAAATACAGCCAAAGCTTCAACCGCAAAATAACATTAATTCCGTAACCAGGAGAAATTAAAAACATTTACCCTGTAATTTCTTATACGATGCACCGTTTCATCTACTGTTTAATGGTAAACTACCTGATTAAATTAAATCAAGCCAATCTTCCATAGCCCTTAGATTCGTCAGTAAGATAGCCAGTTAGGAACAGATATTTTCACGAGGCATTTCTGTCCCTGCCTCGGCAATATCTGACCAAAATTTTCAAATCATCGCACTCGCGGCCAAATTTTATCGGCAGCAAATAAATATAAGCGCCGATTCCATTACGGAATTAACCTATATTGATTAATTATGAATTTTCTGGTTAATTCCGTAATGGAATCGGCGGCTTATATTTATTTGCTGCCGATAAATTTGGCGCGAGTGCGATGATTTGAAAATTTTAGGTCCGATATTGCCGAGGCAGGACAGAAATGCCTCGTGAAATATCTGTTCCTAACTGGCTATTTCTTACTGACGAATCTAAGGGCCTATGGAAGATTGGCTTGATTTAATTTAATCAGGTTAGTTTACCATTAAACAGTAGATGAAACGGTGCATCGTATAAGAAATTACAGGTAATGTTTTTTAATTTTCTCCTGGTTTACGGAATTAATGTTATTTTGCGGTTGAAGCTTTGGCTGTTATTTCTAGTGGGTGAATGGCCTATTATGGCCGTTCCTTGATTGTGATATATATATATATATATATCTTGATAATACTAAAACTCTAGGGATGTTTGTGTGTAACTGAAATATTTAAAAAATAGAAATATTTTATCTTAACTTTTTTTACATATTATTTTCATATATATTCACACGGACTTTTATACAGATCACACCGCAACACTCGGACACGCAGACAGCCATACACGTAAGATATATTAAATCAGGTTTTTGAGATTTGAGTTTACTCACTTTCTCAAGTTTACAGTTTTGCGTGTGTATAAATAAATACGTTTACATACATACATACATATACATACGTACATACATACAAACACACACATACACACATATACATACATACATTCATATATACATACATACATACATACATACATGAGGATGGTCTGGTTCTTGACTGAAGATTAGAGGCTTCGAATGACCCGTCCGTTTTTTGTGTCGTCTTTTTGAGTGTTTTGCGTTCTTGTCCCATTTTGTATTTTTATATATATTTTTTATACATACATACATACATACATTGCGGAACTGCTATTTTAACGAGTTGTATCTATTTAACACCTGACGAGATACATCTGCACCGCCGGATGCTCCTGATGTTGAGTGTCCCGCCCATGAAGGATCGATGTTAGATGTGCCGGAACGATTGTCGGATTAATAAATTCTCGTATGTACCATCTTCCGTCTTTCATTTACCCTATACATGCATACATTATGGCTGCCCCCTCGTTATCGAGTATGGCCATTGCTCGAAGCTTAAGTGTTACTGGTGCTGTGATCGAATGTGGCTTTTTAGCCCAGCTAAATATCTACAATGTCTTGTACATACATACATACATACATACATACATACATACATACATACATATATATATATATATATATATATACATTTTTCTTTTATTCTTTTAGTTGTTTTAGCCATTTGACTGCGGCCATGTTGGAGCACCGCCTTAAGGGTTTTAGTGGAAGAAATCAACCCTAGGATTTATTTTTGTAAGCCTAGTATTTATTATATCGGTCTCTTTTACCGAATCGCCAGATTACGGGACGTAAACATATCAACATTGGTCGTCAAGCTGTGGTGGGGGTGGGGTGGGGACAAACAGACACAAAGGCACGCACACATAAACATACACATATATACACATACGACGGTGTTTCTGTTTCTGTCTACCAATTCCACTCACAAGGATTTGGTTGGTCCGAGGCCAAGATGCTACACAGTGGGACTGAACTCGGAACCATGCGATTGGAAAGCAAGCTTCTTAACGCACAGCCACAACCACGAGAAAGAAAATACACAAGATTCTTTATTCTTCACTACGATCGTTTTGACACAACGTGCACCGGTTCCTCGCGGTTGAGATACTGTACAAACAGTTGTTGTGCAACGAAGGTGCAGAGGTGTCTCACCAGGTGACTTGTCACAAGATGACTTGAGTTTTAGTCTTTGTTTCGCTGATTTCTATTAGATTATGGCAGTTGTAGTGTATTAATCTCTACACGAGGAGATCTTATAAACTCTACAGACACAAAGAAATTCCCGAAGTTAATCCAGTGGTAAATACTCCCGTGCTGTTGATGTCATGAGGTAGCCGAATACAGTGAACGGGCTTTAAACGACATACTACAAGGTGTTTCTCGAATATAAAATCATTCTGTCTATCTATCTATCTATCTATCTATCTATCTATCTATCTATCTATCTATCTATCTATCTATCTATCTATCTATCTAACACACACACATATATATATATATATACACCTATATATATGCATATATATACATACACACACACACACACACACACATATATATATATAATATATATATATACATACATGTGTGTGTTTCTATATGCACACACGTAATATATATTACGCATATACCACAAACAGTGTATATGTATTATACGTACATAGATACACACAGATATATGTATATATAAATATATAAACACACACACCCACACACCCCACACACACAC
>NW_021829611.1:22500-32880 GCF_006345805.1 Octopus sinensis | reverse complement strand
GAAGAACAGTGGTCGCAGGTGTGATTGGTTCCGATGGTGGATGTACGTCCGACGAGGAAGTGGCGGAAGGTTATCTCGTCCAGGTGTGAAGGAGATAGTGAAATATGAAGGAGGCAGTGTAATAGTATGGGGACCAATCTCTGCTGCTGGTTCTTATCCTCTTATTCGTCTACAAGCAGATTCTTATACAGCATGCCCTTCCACATTTCCGATCCTCGTCAGTTCAAACCGTCTTTGTGCAGGACAACGCTCCCTATCACAATGCGAAGAGAGTCAAAGATTTTTTTGAGTGATGAAGAGGTTGATCTCATAGACTGGCCACCTCAAAGTCCCGATCTCAACCCCATAGAAAAAGGTTTGAAAGATTATTGGAGATGAGGCGCTAAGAAGAAATCCAGAGAACCAAGATGAACTCTGGGAATTATTGAAAAACAAATGGAAAAATATTACTCCATCATTTTGCAAGAAATTAATTCAGTCCTGTGGTAACAGATGTCAGGAGGTCAGTGATAGTAAAGGAATAATCACAAAATATTAATATGAATCTTTTTTGTTCTTGTTCTATTTTTTCATTGCTTTTCTTAGTGACATTTAACATTTAGCCGATGCAGTTTAGAAGATTATTTGTTTATTTCCTCATAATTTACGAAATATTTATCCCATTCACTTAAAAGTTTCACGAAAGATAGATATTAGATATATCTAAATATGTGTAAAATATCTAGTCTCAACATTTAGTTAATCTTCTATAATAAATATTTCAAAACACTTTCTTACTGACCATTATATTATGGCCCGCTACGTATATAATATATATATTATATATATATATATAGATATATATATATATATATATATATATATACACACATATATATATATATATATATATATATATATATATAGATATATATAATATATATCTATATATATATATATATATATATATATATACTATATATATATACATATATATATATATATCTATATATATATATATATTATATATATATATATATATATATATATACATATATATATATATATATATATATATATATATATATATATATAATGCATATATTCAGGATACAACAGCAACATGTAATACGAGCAATGAGTTTGCATAACGAGAGAGAAAAAGGACAGTAATACAGAAGACTCTTTCAGTATATCTACTCCGCATACCTGTATATATATATATATATATATATATATATATATATATATATATATATAAAAACAGCCAGACGCAATGTGACATCATATAAGAAAACTTCAATCGTCAGTAAGTGTGACAAGGATACTGAAGCACCTACATTGCTAAAAATAAGAGTTAAAATACTCTTAATCGTGTAGGAGAAGTGCAAAATCCTTGCGCACATGCCGACGGGGGAGGCAATCGCGCCATGACCGACTCGAGGATCCCATATACGTATGTATGTATGTATGTATGTATACCGGAGACGGGAAATATTTTGTATGGAGACGGTTGAACATTTTATGTATGGAGACGGTTGAATTATCAAAACCACTAATATGTAAAATTTGGTATGCAAATAACTTTGCAAGAGGCTAAAAATGGTCGAAATCAATATAAATATAGAATTTGAAATTAACATACGGAAATGAGTTGTCGAAGTAATTATATACATACGGATTGCACCGCAACACTTTCTCATTGTTACTATATGATTTTTTTTTTTTTACTATTTTATTGGACCGTTTTATTAATTGTTTTGCACTAAGGCAATAAAGTACTGTCGGTATGTTCACATTGTCGAAGGCATCAACTACTCATAGCCATATAGCCATATATCCGCAGAGAATTCATCTATCTATCTATCTATCTATCTATCTATCTATCTATCTATCTATCTATCTATCTATCTATCTATCTATCTATCTATCTATCTACCTACCTACCTACCTACCTACCTACCTACCTACCTACCTGCCTATCTATGTGTTTATTTATCTGTCTGTCTATCTACATACACACACTTATATATATATATATTATATATATATATATATATTATATATATATATATATATATATATATATATATATATACTTACACATACACACACATCTATACTTGTACTATGTATATATGTATGAATGTATCTATGGATTATTATGTGTGTGAGTGTGTGCATGCGTGTGTACACGTGTGTGTACGTGCGTTTCAAAAATTATAAATGCATATATTACCGCATCACAGTACAGAATGTTGTTGTTGTTGTACACCACTGGTCACAATGCGCTTGTCGGCATTGTTGTTACTCCCGATTTATGCCACGCCTCTGGCTAGTCAAACAGGTCAACATTTCACCAGTACGGATCGCCAGTCCGTTGCTGTTTTACCAATTGACAGCTGAGTGGACTGGAATAACGTGAAGTGAAGTGCCTTACTCAAGAACACAGCGCCCCTTCATTCTGGGAATTGAAGCAACGGTCTTGCGATAGTGAGTGAATACACTAACAACTAAGACACGCATCTAGTTTCTTGTCACTTGAATCTGCTAAGCAAAAATCTTCGAAAACTGAATGCTCTCCGAAGGAATCCAATTATCATCCTTTTAACAGTTAATATGTACAGTAGTAGGTTAGGCAGCGAGCTGGCAGGATCGTTGGCCCGCCGGCAAAACTTTTTCCCACGTGATTTCCTGATCCCGGTAATGAACTCATTTGCATACAGACAATCAGAGCTCAACTATCAAGCTAGTGTCCACCTAGTTACGAAAATACTTTGGTTGCGTTCAGTCGAAAATGTGCGTTATAGCAAAATCTAACTGTTCTTAAGGGGTTAATAGGGGTGACAAATGTGAAATTTAGTGTATAAAGTGAATGAAGAGCTGCTCACCGATGATGCCATAAGTGTGGTCAATTTGCGTAATTTACTAGAAAATGTAAATGAGTGTAGTTTCACAATTTTTTGACTGATTTTGTACATTCCTTAATTTAAAATGTTGGTTTTGATCTGGAAACATCGTAATCAATATGGCGTTGTGTCGTATTGTGCCTTCCCGTCATATATCAAAGGATACATGCAGTACCACTAATCTCAGTCTGAGCATAGGTACCTAATGTTAGGATCATATAGAGATGGTGCTAAACTGATCTATGAGGATGGTGTGGGTGGGGAATGTGGTGCTTGTGTGAGACCTGCTATGCTTTACTCACAGAATGACTTACACCATTCTATGCCTGATTGGCTGTACTGTAGTAGTACACAGTATGTAGATTTTCAAGGTGAGCTCTGATTGGCTATACGCAAATAAGTTAATTACTGGAGACCGGAACTCTCGTGGGAAAAAAATTTCGTGGCCCGCCGTAGAAAATGCTGAGTTCAAATTCTACCGCTAAGTTACCGGGACGTAAACACACAAATACCAGTTGTCAAGTTGTGACAAATACATAGACATATTCATTTACTTGTTTCAGTCATTTGACTGCGGCCATGCTGGAACACCGCCTTTAGTCGAATAAATTGACCCCAAGACTTATTCTTTGTACATATTCTATCAGTTTCTTTTGCCGAACCGTTAAGTTACGAGGATGTAAACACACCAGCATCGGTTGTCAAGCGGTGGTTGGGGAACGAACACAGACACACATACACACACATACATACATGCATGCATGTATGCATGTATGCATGTATGTATGTACGTACACGACGGGCTACCTTTAGTTTCCGCGTACCAAATCTACTCACAAGGCTTTGGTAGACAATTGCCGAAAGTGCCACGCAGTGGGATTGAACCTGGAACACGTGGCTGGGAAGCAAGCTTCTTACCAAACAGCCGTATGCGTGTGTGTTTGTCGGGATGTTTCAGTTTCAAATCCGCTCACAAGGCTTTGGGCGGTCCGAGACTATAGTAGAACATACTTGCCAGAGTGCTACGCAGTGGGACTGAAATCGAAACCATGTAATTGGGAAGTAAGCTTCATACCACACAGCCACGCCTCTTATGCGTATAGTTGCCTCTACATTAACAATATGTCACAATTAATGCTCAGGATGGTATGAACAGGAACCGCTTTTTTTTCTCTCAGACAATGGTATTGAATGTTTTAAAACTTCCCTTCGAAAAGCACACACACTGCCTGGACAGTATGTACAGTGCTTCCAATAGAAAATGGGCGGGGAAACATTAAAGCTGATCTAAAGTTAAAAACTAATTTTTTTGTTATACTGAACAATTGTCAACTTTCGATCTAATGATGTAATTTAAACGTGTGCCTAATATAATGGACATTATATATGTTTGGCTTTTGTTTGAACAAACATTTATTGAGTGCAGTAATAAATGTATTGTTGTTACAGGCGGTTGGGATAGTCATTGTGTGTCTGCTCTTCGTGATCTTGTTGGCGGCGGTATTGGTGGTGGTGGTGGTGGTGGCAGCGCTACTGCAGGTGCTGGTGTTGTAGTGTTTCAAATTGTCGTCGACATTGCTATTTTTATTGTTCATGGTGGTGGTGATGGTGATGGTAGTGGTATTGGTGGTGGTGGTGGTGGTGGTGGTGGTTTTGATGTTGGTCATGTTTGTGATGTCGGTTGTTTTGGTTGTTCTGTAGGTGGGAGTAACTTGGTGCTGGTGTTGGTACTCATAGTGTTATTAGTGTTATTGGTAGTGGTGATACAGTGGAGGTATTGATGTTGGTACAGTGCATATAGCGTCATTAATTGGTGTGGTGATTGTGGTGGTGGTAGTCTTTGTTGTGATGTCAGTGGCTTTGGTTGTAGTTTTGGTAGTAGCGTTTGTGGTGTCGTTGTTATCGTTGGTAATAGTAATGATGTTATTGGTTGCAATGATGGTAGTGATGGTGGTGATAGTGATGTCGATGGTGGTAGTAGTGGTGGTGGTGATGGTGGTGGTGATGGTGGTGGTGATGGTGGTGGTTGGGGTGGTTGTGATGTATATGACTGAGGTCGCTGTCGAAGTGTTATCATCGTGTTGGTATTGGTGATAGTGATAATGGCAATGAGGTGGTAGTACTTTATGTGTAATAGCATTACTTCAACAACAATGGATGCAACAGCACATCAATGGCTAAGATTATGAAGGTTAATGATCTTCAACTGCAGCAGTTAAAATGCAATCGTTGTTTAAGTGCATGCTATTTTTATTAGGTTCAGTTAAGTGTAATAATTGTTAACTGCAACAAAGCTTAATAACGCTACTTTATTTTTTTTTTTTATGACAGACATTAAACTTTAGTTCCAAGACGTAAAATGATAACAGGAGACTTTTCATGACCCTGAATGAATGAAAAGAAGGTGTATGTTTTTCGAAATAAAAAAGGAGAAAAGGAAATTATTTTCGTAACAATATTAACACATTAAGTATCTTTACGTTATGAATAACAAATACAAAATAAGCCTAGCTGATTTTTTTTACCAATTTCACTCAAATCTGGCTTCTATAACAAAACAAATGACGAATATATTCCCTAAGGTAATTATTAACCCGAAGATAAACGTTATTCTAGAATTTAACATAATAACTAGCAATAGACGTTATGTGAGTTAAATCAGGCTAAAGGAAACAAATTTCAAAAATATGGCCGGCCAAAATATTCTAATTTCGAAACGCAAAACAGTAGAATTAGACAAATACGTTATTGAGCTTATTAGGGACAGTGACATCATCAGCTATTTCATAAACTAATCGAATGTGTAACTCTCCGCCACACCCACTCCTTGTACATCAAACGATAAACAATGTGTAGATTCTGTTTGGTGAGAAAGTGATAGCATCCTGCAACAATCTGACCAGAACCTGACAATAGAAGATAGTAATTGATGTCAAAGAGCAGACACCACTCACAACATACACACATACGCACGCACACGCGCGCTACAACAACAACAACGACAACAACAATTGCGGCAACAACAATAACAATACGTTCCTCCTAATGAAATTTATAATTTGGCATTCCGTAGGACAATTTAGAATAAGTCTCTTTGAAGGAGACAGACCAATCTCAGAGTAATTTACAATTCTCCTCCTGGTCGAAAACAAAGCAAAAAAAAAAAGGACCAAAAGTAAAGGACCAAAAGTAAAGGACCAAAAAGTAAAGGACCAAAAGTAAAGGACCAAAAAATAGAGAGTCTATAAAAAGTGAAAAATAAAAGGAAATTCCGTAAAAATGTTACAATATTTTTGAAATCTCTGCTGCATATTTGCTCTCGAGAAGTTCGGAGTAAGATATTTCGTAAATTCTTTATTTTTACCTGGATAAATAAACTATGAAAGATCTACACCCATTGCTTATTTGTCCTCCTTTATCTATCCCAAACAAACTCACATGCACTTTATATATCTATATCTATATCCATCTATCTATCTATCTATCTATCTATCTATCTATCTATCTATCTATCTATCTATCTATCTATCTATCTATCTATATATATATATATATTCTCTATAAATGTAATATGTGACAATTATTCTGTAGCCATGATAAAACTCCGAGTTTCGAATGCCGTGGTGGAAATCCACGCTGCCATCTCTTCAGTTATCTTAATGAGTCAATCACACAGTAATTTCCCTTTATATAACGGACATTTTTCATAGCATATTTTCCGATGGCGGGATAACTGAAGAGATGTCGGCGTGGATTTCCACCTCAGCATCCGAAACTCGGAGTTTTATCATGGCTACCAAATAATTGTCACATATTACATTAACAGATAAATTCCTCTATTTACATAATATCGAGGTCTCTTTCATTCTTTTGTTGTCTTACCATTTTTATCATATATATATGTGTATATATATATATGTTATATATATATATATATATAATATATATATATATATATATGTATATACATATATATATATATGCATATACATACATGTATATATATATGTGTGTGTGTGTGTGTGTACTCACTGTATGCATACACAGTCATATACATATATCTACCGCTATTTGTGTGTGCATGTGTGCAAACAACCATAGGTATTATCTGTATGTAGATACAAGGAAGAGGCGATGAGAAAGTTGGTGACCAAACAGAGATAAAAATGCAACAAAATGAAAAGCGTGTCAAGTCGTGGACATGAATCAAAACAGTTAAACGCAATGGTCGGTCATGGATTTTATTTGTCATGAGACAAATGTAATAAATGAATGTATTATCTAACAGTTCCCACTGCTCTTTAGTTTGAGGAAAAAAATCCCCCACCACTCATGAAAACAGCTGTCTACGACTGCTGCGGGGACTTTGTGGCTGCCGAGGCCAATAGGAGATAGGCATCAAGGTGTTCCTTCAGAATGAATGATGAAAATGCCTGTTGTTTTGAATGGAAAGAAGTGAAAAGTACAGACACAATAACACACACACAAAGAGTCAGACATACAATGGAAATAGATTCTAAGTTACTCAAAGACATGTTAACTTAATGTGATATTAAAAACAGAATCAGTGTCACAGCCTTTATACTCTTTGAACGAAATATCGATTCTTTTAACGATACAGACTGTTTCAGTCCGTCTAATTTTACTCACAGAGCAATCATAGAAGACTATTGCCGAGGCACCGCGATGCGGGAATGAACCTGCTATTACATGACTGCAGTTCTGTTAACAATTGCAATAATCTTGCTTCCGCAGACAAATGTAACAAAAAAAAACCATATATAAATGAAATAACGCTCGTATACACATATATAGACCTAGTGGCAACTTTGAAAAAGATCAAAAGTGAAAGTAGACGGCAGTCATCGCTGTTAACTGTTAGTAACCAGTTAGCGATTGGTTCATCACAGATCATTGACACTGTGTTATTACCAATGTTTTTTTTAACACTAATGGTTATTTCATTCTACAAAATAAAAAAAAAATAGGCACGTAATATATAATGCAACTCACTATTATAAGTAATGAAGTCACTATAAAATTAATGAGCGTTGCTTTATTCAACAGTACTGAATAAGGGCGATTATAGAAGCGTTCGTTCACCTAACAGTGTTATTTCATCCAATTCTCATACTAGGAAAGCCGATAATATAAAACAAGAAGTGAAGGAAAATTTGGGTTGATATCTACCGATGTAATACTGTTTAAATAAGCAGAAACAATTTACAGTATATAATGTAACAAGTTGTTGTTGGGATCAAAGTCTGCTATAGCAGACGGACATATAATTAAAGTATTCCACTTGTGACCATCCCGTCTTTTTAGGACTGGTTGTGATTTCAGGGGGATTTAGCTACATTTCTGACAGAGTGGCCTTAACTCGTAATTTGAGTAGCTGAAATGGTAGACGATCAAATATTTAATCAACCGCCATTGAGTAGATGCTTGTGTAAGACTCGTAAGTGAGCTTATTTAAAAAAAAAAACTTGACAAAGAAGGGCCGTGCACTATTTTTGTATAGACCTCCAAATCTGGCGCAAAGGGTGGAAGAATCAACAACTCACAGGTTGCTACAGCAGGATACAGCAATACCACACTTTGTGTAGTCCTTAGACACAAGGATACGCAGACACGCATACACACACACACGCTTTGTGTAATCCTCGAGTTGGAGAGAAGATCAGAATGAATGCAACAAATTGGACTCAGTTAAAGGCAAACAAGGGCGACAGCACGATACTAAACATGAAGTCTACCTGATGCACTTTTGCATCGATTTCAAGCACCCAATTTCATGTACATGACGCTTACTCAAAGTGTCGAAGTGTGGGATTGATCTCGTAACTACGAGTTTACGACATCACATTCTTAACAACATAGTCATATCTACGAGTAGACTTTACCTACGATTGATCTGTTCTTCCCCTTGCTGATGTCTATATATTGCTTAATTTCGATCTTAAATGTCAATTCACAAATTTTTATTCACTTTCTGGAATTTACTGGAAGGAAGACATGGATTAAATTTGACCGGAACAGGAAAGTGAAAATTAACACTGAGGTCAAGCTAGTTTAAGTTAGTAAATTTGTAACAGCTTAACAAGTATGGCAATTGAGGAATCTTCCTAAAATATTGATCATATAAGTTCTCAAAATAAAGAGAAAGGCAAGATAGAAGTGATTCGTCATAGGCCTGGCCAATGACAGATGACTTGGTCTAAGCAATAACAACAGAAAAGAAAATAGTCAATACATACACCGACGTCTTATAACCAGCAGAAGACTGATTGGTATAGTTTACCATCCCAAATTATGTTCTGGAGTTCTATAACTAGGGATACATTATTTTGAAGGAGGCCTCATTTATTAAGGTGGTAGGGCACAATATGGAGGAGAATTAATTGTTATTTCTAACAGGTAGAGCATGAAAAGGTCCCTTCAATGAGTGAAGCGGGATAATTAAACAGTTGTGCACAATGTCGAAGATTGATTAAAGATGAATACAAACATAAATGGGACGCATATAGAATTTTAAGACAAAATATTCTTCCTTTTTAATAGATCTACGTGCGTAAATATGTAAACACAAGGTTGGCGTTGATTACCGATGAATGAATGGAACTTTTTACGAGAATATTGAGAGAGTTAAGCAATGAGGATAATGAATACAATTCTGCGAACCGTAATCATTCATGTTAATATCTGTTCATGAATGTAAACAAAATTCGATCCATTTCTGTTCTGATAACATTGGAGCTGACTACGACAAAATACATATTGATAACCTAAGCGGAAGATAATGAATATGAGGTTGATGCTGGCGAATTCGAGGCTGGCGAGATTGAGATGAATAAGGACGAATTTGAGGGGAGAAACCTGAATTTAGGTACGTTAATATATTTATCGATACCAGGATGGCTTTCACTGTCGGAGCTTGATATTTTAGGAATGTTATGAGAGTTAAAAGAATGGAAATAAGGAATAAAAAATTAAACTGATTTCATTCAGTTTTGTCGTGTTGTATATACCTGTAGTATAGTATGTATTTTATCTACATCTGGTGTACAAAATGGGTTTATTTATAATAATGTTCAGTACGACAATTTTTATTATACAATACTTGTAATCCTTGAAGCGGCTTTCTAAAATCTACATTCTTTAACGATTGTGTGACAAATATTCACAGATGTCAAACTCTATTCCTGACATTTAAGTTGCCGATGACGAAATCAAGACATGACAAGGTAATTGAAACTGATGATGACAAAATTTAAGCCAACTATGACGAATTTGAGAATGACGTCGACAAGACTGAGGAGAAACCTGTATATATATACGTGTGTGTGTGTGTGTGAGTGTATATATATATATATGTGTGTGTGTGTGTATATATATATATATATATGTGTGTGTGTGTATATATATATATGCAGACGCACGAGGATATACTTCAGTTTGGTCAACCAGCTTATAATAACGAACGCGCACATAG
>NW_021829611.1:0-12500 GCF_006345805.1 Octopus sinensis | reverse complement strand
ATTACGAACGGTGGTAGTGAAGGAGTATCATAGCCATGTGCTGAGAGGAATTCTTTGGGGTTTGACTAATTCACTTGTGGAAACATGAGTGTTTCGTTCATCATCTGGGAGAGAGCGAGAAAGGGATCTGCTGTTAGTATACGGCTGGCACTCATCTCTAGCTGAGTACACTAGTGCAACATGAAATGATGTGTTCTGCTCAAAGCTACGAGTACCTGGCACAAGAGTTAAACCCATGTTCTTATGACTTGAATGTTCATGATCTGAATGCTATAACCATTAGGTCATCGGTCTTCACATTTCCAATGTAGAGTGTCTATAATAACTATTGATTCTCGTTATTGGGAGAAGGCTTACAAATTTATGGGATAGGAAAGAAATCCGTTAGAAATGACCCCTGTATTTGTGTAGTATTTACTGCATCGAACTTAAAGGAATGAGAAGAAAACAAGGGCCTAAGAGCGTTCCAAATTAGAAAATAAGTGAATATATGGAAATGTTGTTTGACATTTTGACTCATTTTGTCTAATTGTTCTGTTACGAACAGTAGTCATAAAGAAATTCCACATAGCGGAAAGCTTCGTCTTTGATTTGGTCGGCTCGAGGCTATAGTTGGAGACATTTGTCCAAGGTATCATGCAGTGGGACTGAACCCGGAACGATGTGGCTGGGAAGCAAGCTTCTTACCACATAGTACCTCCTGCATATATATATATATATATATATATATATATATATATATATATTATATATATATAATATATATATATATATTATACATATAAAGATATCGAAGTCAATGTACCTGTATCCTATTCTTATACAATAATACAACGCATGAGTTTAAGTCTAACCATCCTCTTATTAGTTATTTGTAAAGATACAGAAATCAAATACAAGCAGCCACAATATTTCATTTAAATCGATTATCATACTTAATTCGATTTCTATGTGCCACTTGCACAATAATATGAATATAATTCGAAGCTAAAACTCACAATGCAGGATATTTATTTATCCGTTTTAGTCTTCTACAACAGGGCTTTTTTTTTATTTTCACGTAATCTTTTTGAGCACCATTTAAAAAAGAATACGTAATCCTTACAAACTAAATAAAATGTTGCTCTCGTTTAGCTCCAAGTTTTATGAAGCAAACCACATGGTTTAAATATAGTTCAGCTATGACCATGTTATTTTTATTTTTTCCTTTTACAGTTAAAGTAAACCTAGGGTTATAGTTATACAATGTGTTTTTCCATTTTCAAAATGACAACATGTTACTTTAAGATAATTTGGCTATTATTTTTAGTACGTCGAACAACTATGTGGGAGCTCTCTTGCTGATTCAAAGTTTAGATTTTTCACTTCTATGTGTACGTTAACATTTAAATCATGAGACTGACCTGTGATGTATTTATTTGATCAAAGCATCGTCTTTATGGGGAAACATCTACGTCGTCGTTGGGCCTGGTAAAAAGAGCAACTACATTTTCTCAAATCATATCCTAGAGTCTTAACAAAGGAAGGACACATGGGACAATGTAACTCTAAATGCACTATTTTGCAGGGTAAAATTATGTAGTTGCCTATGTTGCAATGTCTTTCATCAATAAATTACTTGATCAGAGTTGTCAGAAACTAAACTATAAAAATAGCAACAACTTAGTACCAGTTACATATCATACCTAGAAAAGTAACACGGGATGATCATGGATAGAATAGCTTTGATCTTAGGTCCATACCGTCTGAGCCGACTTGGAGACTAAACAACACAGAAGAGAAATATTTCATTTGAAGACGATGTTGTATTAAATATACAAAGCTCTAAACATTGTGAAAGTAGAATCGCAAAATATGAGGTTAATAGTGTGGAACCCTAAGATTATTCTGGCAACAAGTGAGTGATTCAACGCTGTTCATGTGTATCGAAGTTCTCAACTGCAAAAGGAAAATGGCCGCTATTAGCACAACAATTCGGTAGAATCAGAGCGTGTTTCAACTCGTTTGAAGTTGATATTTGATTTGCCTTTAAAATATTTTACACACACACACATGTACACACACACACATACATGCACACACACACACATACATGCATACACTCACACACAACCCACACATATGCACGCACGCACACACTTACTCACAGACATATTTGTGCGTGAGTACGTGTGTACGTATAAGCATATATATGTGTGTGTGTGTATTTGTATGAATATTAATTTTGTGTGTGTGTATATGTGTAGATGTAAGCACATATCTACATATGTTTTATATGTGCGTATAAGACACGTCTGTGTGTGTGTGTGTTTGTGTATGTGTGCATGTGCGTGCGTGAGAGCTTGTGTGTGTGTGTGTGTGTGTGTGTGTGTAAACATACAGATATGAGAGGATGGTACTTCAGTTTTCACAGAACCCTAGGTTTGATGCACACTTCTAACTTTTCCAACTGATATCATCAACCAACCGCTCCATCAGCCAACGGTTAATTTCTCCCTTTTAAGTGTTTCATTCATCCTTAATAGATAGAAGACAGAGTCAACGTTGGTAAAATTGAAATAATATCAGAGGAGATAGTTAACATTGATGGATCTATTTATATATTTATAAAGCAATGAAGCAACCTCTATGCAGTCGCCTCAGCAAAGTTATTCTCATTTGAAACCTTATCGTATTGCAAGTGGAAAAGCAAACGTTATCCTATACACACACACACACACACACACACACACACACACACATACACACACACAAATTGAGTAACTGAATAAATGACGAGAATGCATAAATAGGCCTGCTCTACTGCGAAATAATAGTTTCATATTTTGGCACAAGGCCAGCAGTTTTAAGGTGGGACTATTAGTCAGTACCTTCGACACAGTACTTCACTCGTATTTTATTTTGACGGCCCCAATGGGATGAAAAGAAAAGTTGACCTCAGTGGAACTTGAACTCAGAGCATAATGAATCAGAAGAATACTGCTAGGCATTTTGTTTGACACTCTAATAATTCTGTCTGTTCACCGTCCTTAACTGTGAAATAATAATAACTACTTATATGTATTCATATACACTTTCTTATGAAAGACTAATGCAGCATGTTTGTTGACGCTGAATACGATTAGTTTGGTAGTCAGAAAAGCCAAAAATATAATATATTTATTAATGTACTAATATTTTGAGAACCGCTGTGCTTTAGCCTGTCTTTATATGTGGTTTCAAAGAATTTATATAACCATGTATACAAATACAAGTATAAATGATGGTAAATATAAATATTATATTAATATATTTGGTACAAAAAAGTTGGCCATGTCTGGGAGGGTTGAGATGTTTAACAATACATACGCCAGTTATTATTCATATTCTTAGGAGAAGAAACAAATGAGAAGAAATAAATTCTAGTTGACCTTTATTTTTGGTGTATGCGATCAAAGTGAAGGGATAGTTTTGTAGTCAGAAAAGCCAAAAATATAATATATCTATTAATGTACTAATATTTTGAGAACTGCTGTGCTTTAGGGAGAATTAAAAGTCAAAGAATCTGACACAAGGAATGAACAAATTCGAGCATTTGATTTCTGCTGAAGCGATCGAGATAATGATTTCTAGCTTACAAACATGGTGACCAGTTTTATTGTGGAATTAGGTGATCTCTAGTACGAGATTAGTATTGATGTTTTCGACCTCTGACAGATAAATGTCAAAGTTAACTTCGCCGTATTTGAATTCATAATTTAAGTGGACACGATTAAAAGTCCTCAGGCATTTGTGCGCTGTTCTAACGATTCCGCCAATTGCTAAGTTAAACATCTCTATCAAGGAGATGTAGTAACAGGTTGATGCGTTAAGATTTCCATTAATATTCGAAAATATAATCCTAATAAACATTCTTATATTTTGGTACGGTGAAGACCTTTATAATCCCTATCTTATTTTGATAACTATTTTCTATCTTCCTGATAGAATCACGTAATAAAAGACAAAAGTAAACCTAAGCCACTTATTTGAATGTTCTGTCTGATGAGCTTCATACTTGATAGAAAAGTGAAAGAAAAGTATTTCAAAAACAAGAAACTATTTTTTTATTCTCGAAATAACTTGCACCGTCACCGAGCTGATGAGTTGGCAGCTGAATACAACATTTTATCTCTAATAAAAATTATAATTGAGCCAGGATAGCTATTTAAGATACATAAAAAGGTGCAATATTCCCTGTTGGTTTGTTTTCTAATAATCTTAACAAAACAGGTAAAATCGAATAAATATCTTATATAACAAACTTCGAAGCGTTAAATGGATGTAATCTTTTAACTATTTCTTCAACGCTCACTCTGGCATGGCTTTTTAAGTAATGATACATGGAAGGAGGTAATTCGATGATAAAATAATTAGCATTATTTAGTAATTATCTACACTCCAATAAATCCACCCATACAGTTCACAATGGAAAAAGGAAAAGACAATCAACTAGCATTCCTGGACGTATTAATAACACGCACCAAGTAAAGATTCGTGACATCCGTATACGGCAAGCCGACCTTCACTGGATGATGCCTCAACTTCAATTCTCACCACCCATACAGTGTAAAGAGAGGGATTGTTCAGTGCCTAAAACATCGAGCAAAGAATATAAGTAGCGATTGTGATACACACCACTAAGAAATAATCAAGCTCAATAACAATCTATTAAGTAAAAAAAAAAACAACCAAAAACATAATATCCACTCCAATTATGAAGAAAAGAGAGGATGAAACCAATAAACTGTCCCCAGTCTGTCTACCCTATGTGAAAGGCCTCTCCGAAAAGATAAAAAAAGATATGCGGCCCATATGACATCAAGACAGTATTCAAGAGTAGTACAGCACTTCGCAAATATCTCCTTCGAGTAAAACCACCAATAGAAGAGAATATGACCAAACAACTGTGAGTACTCCATCCCATGCAGCTGTGGTAGGTTATACAAAGACGAAACATGCCGCCCCCTCAAAATAAGGGTAGACGAACAGCGCAAATCTGTGACACGAGGATATAGTGATAAATCGGGTATAGCTGACCATGTATGGGAAAAGCTTTAATAATAAATGTTCTTTATGAGGGGACACCTCGATTTAAACTCCGGCAGCAACAAGCATAATATATGAAGATGTGTAAAATAATGTTTTCCTCATCTGCGACTAAAATAACCGGCAGTTTATTCTTCGTCACTGACATACATAATAACAGAGAGGGGTTATACGGAGATCAATGATAAACATTTTCTCTTGTTTTGATTGTCAATTACCCTGAATGGATCACATCAGCCTCTCTCTTGCAACGCTTCACTCATTTGCCAGAGGTTCATCAAATCATATATAGATATATATATACATGCTCATTATCGTTAACATTAACATATCATACATGTGTGTGTGTGTGTGTGTGTGCGTGCCCACGTGTGTGAACGAAACTGTTATTATTGAATCAAAACCTCTGCAGAATAATAAATCCCAATACAGTTGAAATTGTCACCAACGTCCTAAGCGCTGCTGCTGCAATTGTGTCGAAAATATCAGCGTGGTGTCGAATAACAGGTGAGTATTGAAGATACTAGATATTATGAGGGCGCAAATAGGGAGGTCGAAAGTATCAAGAATTATAATTATAGTTAAAATGTATCGTGGTCAAGTATATATACGTGATCACTGTTATCACAGTAATCACTATGCATACGTTAGTGTGCTATTATAATCCATAATAGGCACTCATTATTTCCGGTATATAACGTATTGTTTGGAGTGGCTTCTCATTTGAGAAAAGATATTTCATTCAACAAGGCCGCTAATGTCAGAGAAGTCTGTTATGTCAGTCAGAATAAAAGAAAAATATAAAAAAAATATTATGTAAAAATCTCTACAAATCAAGATCAAAGCCAAATCAAGATCAAAGATTATTTCCCATATTTAACGTTTCGCTGTTTATATCACCTGATACTTATCAATCAGATGATATAAAGTAATATCATGAAATTCTTATTTTATATGAGTGTGACTCCGGTGCAATGACTATAGGACTAAAATTGCAAACTACATCAATGAAATTATCGTGTCCTACAGTCTTTCATTTTAGAAATAAAAAAAAAGAAAACAAAATCATGGAAAGATTGTTACTTAATTTTATTTCGTATATTTGTTTCAAATAAAATCTAAAATGTTACATCTTAATTATGTAACTGAATTTAAGCTTCTGGGGATCTGTATATTGTTTAAACAATTTAGTGATGTAAACATGCATAGACGTAGGTGAGGAATTAGTTCACTAACCATACTAACATTATAATCAAGCAAATTCTTTGATACATTATTTGAAGAGATAGGTCGATCTAAGAGAAATTGTTACAGTATATATCATACATTGCTTACAATTGAGAAACTGATGTTTGACGAAACTGTTAACGGGAAAAATCTTTTAACCTGAGGTCTTTTACAAGTTGCTAGCTATGGTATTCTGCTAATTATTAGCATTTGTTATTAGCTTGGTAATGAACAAAACAAAAATAATTCAAATACCAGGAGTGTTCAGAATTATTGCAAGAAACCATATTTGCGCAAATATTAAACTAAAAGTAGAAGTGTTCAATGAAAATCAGTTATTCTTGAGCCCATTCGATAAATTTCAGAAGGAAAAGTACAATGCAACAAAGCTAGTACGTTTCGTCTTGCAGTCGAAAGAGAAGCGGTGGTTAATGATATAAGCAGAAAGACAGCCAGTAAGTGTAGACCCGATGTGATGCTTGCAGAAAATATGGCCTCTGCACCGCCGAGATATGATTGACCCTTAAGACCATGTTTTACCCTGCCGTATACCTAAAAGCCAACTCTGAGACATCTAACCCTGTATACGAGGAGATTTGTTTTCCAACACTGAACACACCCATCTTAAAATCCATCAGTTCTTGCTCTTGAATTTATGGAATCGGTTCTAATGAAGGTGACCTTTCATTAAACACTTATCCTACTCCACTTTCTTCAGTTTTTCCTTTCTTTCTATATTTCTTTCATTCTTAATTCACCGCCTATTTCAGTAATTATTTTCCTTTTCTATCTGTTTATTTTATTTTTTGCTTTCCTTCTTTTTTCTCTTTTTCTTTTCCAGCATCTTCTCGAAATAATCCTATCTTATAAACATTTATTTGCATATGTAAGTAATCAGGGCCGGAAATCCATAGAAGTACACTTCCTTTACCCATAATCCTTTGGTTGATTTAATCCTCATCGCTCATTGTTTACCTCTCTCCTCGATATCGATATGCTTATATACGAACGAACGTTCTCCGCTTGCCACATTAGGTGTGTTAATTCTTACTTGATAGTCTACAGCTACATATGGCTGACCCTTTAGGATAAAGATGATATATCCACCGAAATGGATGAAGTAAAAGTTCGATTCATCGTATACTATTATATATATGTTGCAGAGCCACGAAAGCACAAATCCTTAATGCTATTTATTCACTCATACTTACCTACGTACGTACATGTAAGAAGACAAACCGACGTAAGATCCTTTTTATGATAGCAAAAGTAAACAAATCACCATGGTATCACATTCTACTCAGTAAAAATGGAAAGAGTGCATTTAATAATGTAGTCCTAGATACTCTAATAGCCACGAATGGAATATCTTTAGTTGTATTTAATAGATTTTACTGAAGAATAATACCAGCAACATGTAATAGATATTTTTTCTTTCTACTATAGACTGAAATTTTAGATAAAGGAGCAAAGTGATTACCCCACTGCTTAATTGATACTTATCTTATCGACTCTGAAAAGATCTCCGAACGAAAAACCGAAAGAAATGTCACGAACCACGTTGTCTGGAGCGCTAACGATTCTGCCATGTTGCCGCCATGCAACAAATGATACTTATGTTTAATCAACCCCCAAAAGTATGATACACAAAAGTCACCTTCGGAGTTTGTCCGGTAAGAGAGTCACCTAAATACTCTGATGCTTCTTTTCCTAGATGTAACTCTATCTTTCGAATTAGCGGTAAGAACAATATACGTACAAATCGATACTTTTGGACAGAATATCAGGAATTCTTGTTGATGCTGTTGTATAATCGCAAGAGATCAGCCTTGACCATACAATCAATCAAATACACTCTGTCCTTGACTATGCCATTTTTTGTACTTCCAGAACAACGTATGTTAATGTGTTTGTCCTTTAAAAGAACGGTAGGCTGTGAATGAAAAATGGTAATCGGCTGCTATTTCTAGCTATTGATATGACAGCATAGAGACTCATTCATCTATTTAACAAAGTCATAAGTATACAGGAAGGGGATATAATCGATTGAGTCAACCAGAGCATATTACTGGTTTCTCACATATTGAATCTAGACGGATGAAATGCAAAGCCAGATCTGAACAGATTGCCACTCAATCGTTCTGGTATGACTAATCATGATTTCTAACATTGGTACAATGCCACATATTTAAGGAGAATGTAAAATCGATTACACATCCCCTACTACTTAACTGGCATTTATTTTATCGAATCACTAAATTAGCTTTTGGTATAAGGGACACATCTCAATTCACCGGTTGACTCAGTAATACAGAAAAGCACATACATGTACGTATATATTATATTTTAGCTAAATCGATACACACACACACACACACACATATATATATATATCACGTGATCACGTGACCGACCAGGCTATCAGATGTTGCTACTCATCGCTGGTCACAATGCGCTTCGCATTGTTTTAGCCTTCAAATAACGCCACCCCGTTGGCTAATCGAGCAGGCCAACAGAAGAAAGGGTGAGAAAAAGTTGCGGCGAAAGAGTACAGCAGGGATCACCACCACCTCCTGCCGGAGCCTCATGGAGCTTTTAGGTGTTTTTCGCTCAATAAACACTCACAACGCCCGGTCTGGGAATCGAAACCGCGATCCTAGGACCGCGAATCCGCTACCCTAACCAATATATATATTATATATATATATATATATATATCTTTATATGGATATATATATATTATATATATATATATATATATATATATATATATATATATATATATATATATATATATTATATATATATATATATATATATATATATATATATATATATATATATATATATATGGTTGGATGGATAGATAGATAGATAGATAGATAGATAGATAGATAGATAGATAGATAGATAGATAGATATACAACGGGTGTCATAACTCATTTTTACCTACCAAATGTCACTCACCAGGCATTAGTCAACCCAAGGCCACATACAGTATAAGACAATATCCATGTTGCCCCCACACAACCAAATTGAATCTAGAACTCACGGTTGGGAAGTCAAATTCTAAACTCCATGGTTATGTATGTGTCTGCTATGCATATATTTAGACTGTAAGGAAGATATTGGAATACCTGATGGGAAATGTAAACTGGACGTAAGTCATGCAAACTGATTGTGTCGGATAATATACTACACACACACACACACACACTCACTCACTCACTCACACACACTAGTGTACTGTTTCTATTTGTTGTATGAGCTGTATGAGCAAGGGACACTTGTTGAAGAGAAATTTGCCAACGGAAATCAATACAGGATACAAATAATTAGAGACTGACTACATTTACCTGCTCTTTCTCTCTCTCTTTCTCTCAATCATTCTCTCCCACATGTATGTATGTATATATATACATACGCACACATATGCATGCACACATACACGCATATTTAGATACATACATATACATACATACATATATATATATATATATACATATTTATATACATATATATACATACATACATCTATATATACATATAGATACATATATACATATATATATATATACATATACATACATATATATATATACATACATATACATACATACATATATATATACATATATATACATATATACATACATATAATATATATACATATATATAATATATACATATTTATATACATATATATACATACATACATCTATATATACATATAGATACATATATACATATATATATATATACATATACATACATATATATATATACATACATATACATACATACATATATATATACATATATATACATATATACATACATATATATATATATACATATTATATATATACATATATATATATAGATACATACATACATATATATATATATATATATATATATATATATATATATAGATATATATATATATATATATATATATATATATATATATATATACACGCACGAGCACAGGAAAGTGAGATAGTCATACTGACAATCACACAGACAAAATGGGTTAGTGAGGAATTGGGATGGATTTGTTTATACACACACACACACACATGTATTCTTATACAGTATAAATCATGAATTTATGTTGTATGTTGACACACTTTGGTTTGTCTCTGTTATTCAAATACATCATATGCATGGCATATGCGTACACAATACACATAGGTACGAGTGTGTGTGCATATGTTATGTAGATACACACACACACATACATACATGCACATACATATATCTCTCAGTTACATAGCGTGACCACATGTTTGCCTATTTTTCTGCTATTTAATAATAATTTCAAATTTAAATTCTTTTCAGAATTTGCATCATTTATATGGAGAAGAAATGAAACTTGTTATTTTTAGTTATCGATTATGAAATGTCATGCAATAACGTTTACGTGATGAATTGGTTATTGATGACCCAAACTCCATTTGACCTGGGTGCAGCAATTTCTGATGTGGACAGGTTTGATAAGTTCCTGTCAGCTTGGTGAAATTCTTCTGTCTTTAAATATATAATTTAAAGAAGCTTTAGTTACAGACAAGTTAACTGTTATAATCAGTAATATATTTGTTGCATTGGCAGCTTCAAGAGATTCCAGTTTGGGTGGGGGGTGGAGGGAGAGGGAGACAGGCAGATTTAGAAAGAGGACGCGAGTGAGAGAGTGATATAGACACAGAAGAGGGAGAGGGAGATGCAGGGGGCGGGACTGAGAGAGAAGGAGTGAAAGAGATAGAAATAATGAAAAACTGGCATTGGTCTTCCTATTCTAATTTCATGTCCCAGAGTGTAAAATGGGCATAATCGAGGCTAGCACAAAGCCAGCAATTATGATGGGGTGGGGTAGGGGTAAGGGACATGTCGATTCCATCGGTCCCAGTACTTTCCTGGAACCGATTTTATCGCCCCGAAAACTTGAAAGATAAAGTCAAGAAAAAACGCAATAAGAACTTAGAACGTAAAGAGCCGAAAGAAATACCGCAAACTATTTTGCCAACGCTCCAACAATTCTGCCTGGTCACCTCTTTACGTTCTTTGTTCAAAACCCACCGAGATCAGCTTTGCATTTCGTCCCTCTGAGATCAATAAATTTGTTGTGTGGACGCCCCCAGACGGCGAAGTAGTCTAGCCTAATACGTAGATATAGAGAGAGAAGCCTAGACGTGGAGAGCACAGTTGAGTAGCAGAGGGTAGAGAGTAGAGTCAGAAGTAGAGGCATCCGAACGTGCGACATAAAAAAATTAAAGTGCGAGTGATTTAATTAACTAACCGTCTGCTTCCATACTTATTTCATAGGCCATATGCCTATGATAAAACCTATTTGTACTTCGTAAGCATATTTTCTGAAATGTTGAAATGGTTGCAATAAGTCTGTTCTAAAACTAATTAAACATGAGAAACTTCTAACACAACCATTCGAACTATCAGAAGTAGCAACAATCCGTCCCCATCATATTACACACTTTTGATTGAAGTTTTGGAAATGAAGAACGCATTCGTTAAGGCAGCTCAAGATAACTCTGAATAAAAAGTGATGGCCATGTTATATAATTGTCTGATAATATGTTTGTTCAATCTGGGAGGAAGAGAGGCCTATACAAAGACAATAACAGCAGCAGCAAAACTAACGGCAGCATCGACAGCAGCGCAACAGGTTTCAAAAGATCTAGCGGGGGAATTTCTACGTGGTCACAGAAAAAGCGGGAATAACCAAAAACAACAACCAGATATCTCTCGATTTACAGCCTTGGCATTTGAAAGCGGGAGAGTATGGGGGATATAATACGGTTCCTAATGTACTCTATGTGCGAAAAAATATCGAGGTAAGGCACTTCTGGAATGCCATTTTCCATAGATCGACTAGGAGTTATTGGAGTTAAATAACAAAAACGAATTGGATAACGCAGCCATAACTAGTGTCTCTGGTGACTAGTCTTTCTGATCATAGGCCTACTCAACTAGGGATGGCTGGGAGATAAATAGCAACAATTAGAAGAACAACAAATCGTTTCAATCATTTCTCAGAAGAGACGAAGCTAATCAGTGGATACAAGATATTTCTAGTTGCTTCGCCTTGTTACTTTTATCTTTTTTATTTATATTTTATGGCCTTACTCATCAGACAAAGGATGGTGTGTGAGGTTTTTTATGCGATGAGTGGGAGAGCAACCGTATCA
>NW_021829610.1:0-32149 GCF_006345805.1 Octopus sinensis | reverse complement strand
TGAATAAAAACACAAAATGGATGGAGATCGAGATGCGGTTTCACATTTCAATTTAAACTCCTAATATTCTCTTTGAAGCTAAGTCGCTCAAAAGTCAAGTAATTGCGATAATTTCACTCCATATTGACTTGGTATGGAATGTATGTTTGAAAACTAATGTGGTTTTTGGATGCATTTCCCTTCTAAAAGAAAGTGATGTTATTGTGACACCGTCTCTCGTGACAGGGATGTGTTATCACGAATTAACTGAAGCTTTAAAAATATATTTATTTAAAAATATATACTCCCTTATTGTCAATTGGTATATTATTTTATTCATGTCAAAACGTTTCACTTTTATTTACCAATTATTATAAATTGTAATGAAATATATATCCCAAAATGGAGAGACGATGGTTGATTTGGCTTTGGACAAGACAGACGTGCAAAGGCGTCAGCTTATCTTCGACTGAGTGAAATAGATTTTTACATACGGTGAATATACACAAAAATAGAGCCAATATGATATGGTACATATATTCCCGTGGACACTAATATATCACGATGTTATGATAAGGATTTCTTTACCTGTAGTGTTGTACTAGAATGTTCACTTGTTATGCTGTGCTGCGCTAAAGCAAACTTTTATAGAATTGGTTTGGCTTCTGGCTGATCCCAACATGCCAAAGGAAGAGAAAAATTTGCAGTGCATGTGGTTACTCAGATACGAATTCCGGATTATCAGCAGAGTGAAATGTTCTTGTTCAGTAAGAAAATTGATATACCGGCCTCGCAAAATGTTATTCTCATTCGTATATTTATTACATTCCAATGCAGAGAAATGAGTTAATAGCATATAATGGATGATGCGACAAAAGTAATGTAATCCAGAGCAGAGAATATAGGAAATAACACATTATAAACTTATTTAATTTCTATAAAAATTGTTTCATAGTAGAAGTACGTTGGGGCCATGACCTAGAATCTGCAGATCGAAACTATGTTTGCAACGAATTTCATACTATGATTTTTGTATTTATACTTCGAAACCGAATTGTCTACAGATAGCGTGAAACGACTAAAACGTCTCGGAAACCAACTGAAGATAAAACCAGCTGCAAATGTCCCTAGTATCGTGTTTTTGTCTCCCTTTTCTCTCCGTTAAACTTTCGACCAGTTTTCATGTATTTTGCCCATACTCTTTTACTCTTATACTTGTTTCAGTCATTTGACCGTGGCCATGCTTGAGCAACGCCTTTAGTCGAGCAAATCGACCCCATGACTTATTCTTTGTAAGCCTAGTACTTATTCTATCGCACTATTTTACCGAACCGCTAAGCTACGGGGACATACACCAGCATCTGTTGTCAAGAGATGTTGGGGGGACAAACACAGACACACAAACATATACACACACACATCTAGATATATATATATATATATATATATATATATATATATATATTATATATATATATGTATATACATATATACGAAGGGCTTCTTTTATTTTCCGTCTACCAAATCCACTCACAAGGCTTTGGTAGGCCAGAGGCAGTAGTAGAAGACACTTGCCCGAGGGGCCACGTAGTGGAACTGAACCTGGAAACATGTGGTTGTTAAGCAAGCTACTTACCTACTGTCTAACTTTTGAAAATATATATACCTATAATAGAAAGTAAAAATTATATTATGATATAGAAACTGATACAAGGTCAAGAGATCATCAACTGACCAGCGTACGCCAAGACTCGAGTACCATAGTGTGTAGTGACGATAGCATCAGGACATTTCGCTCAGTGATAAAGGATTGGTTTCTAAGGAAAGATATCAAATAGTATTTTATAGCAATCTGTTTTACTGGATACATATATGGATGAAGGTCAATGTTGTTGCAAAGATTCGAAATCAAAAATTGAAAAAAATAAAGCGAATATAGGACAGCATGTTGTTCAACTCTTAGTAGAATCTGACATATCAGAACAATTCGAATAGTATTTTCCGAATCTCAAAATATTTATGGATGTTTTTCTCATTAAAATTATGTGCATTCTGGAATGTACAACTTGTCTCTGGTTCATCGGATCAGTCTATTAATAATGCTTGTGTAGGAAGATAGATATTTCGAATATATGTAGATTTGAAAAACAGAAAAGACTCTGTATAGAATTACACACAAACATACACACACCAATATACACACGGGCACACATACACACATAGACATGCATATTTATACATTATAGGGGCATATATATTTATATATATGTGTGTGTGTATATACAGGTGTGTATATACGTATATACATATATATATTTATACATATACATGTATATACAAACATCTTTATGTATTATTATATATATGCATATATACATATATACACATACGCATACTTATGTATAATATATATATATATATATATATATATATGTATATATGTATAAATAAAAATATAGAAGTATATATGTGTATGTGTGTGCATATACGTATATGCATGTGGGTTGGTGTGGTTGGATGTATATATATATATAAATCACTGGTAACATGTCCACAGAAAAATAGTAAAGTTGTCGGTGAGGTGAACATATTTAGTTTAATTACTCCTTGTGCTGTTTTATATGTTGAATGATAAATGTGGACAAGTATCACAGCAATAACACACTCTCATTTGTCTATCTCTCATTCGACTGATGGCCTTTTGCTGAAATATATTTGTATATGTTTCCCTAGATATCATATTTGATGTCACTGCAGAGTTACTGATATTTTTACTGCATATGTATATATATATATATATATATATATATATATATATATATATATATATATATATATATATATATCTATATATATACATACGTATAATGAAAGCAGAGATTGTTAACGCATAATAAATCTTTATATATATATATATATATATATATATATATATATATATATATATATATATATAAAGTATAATATAATATTTTATATTATATTATATATTGCGTATAATAAATCATCTTTTGAAATGAATATTTTTTTCATTATTCTTTTGCTTTCACATTTGTCTCTATTAAAATTTAGAATTGTTTTGTTGAACTGAGTGAAAATAAAAGAGGAAATCGTAATGATATCAAAACGAAACGAAATGCTTTGAAGATATTTATGAATTTAAATTACAGTAACACATGCATCGACTACAAACGAATGTATTTGATGTTAAAACTATACGGAAATAGAAAAGAATATAACTTAATTGTACTCCGAATAATAGGCTCTATTATTGTACAAATATTGCTCACTTTTGTATTAATAAAATTACATTTTGTGGACCTTTTTACTGCATATGCATAAAAAATAGAAATATGGCAAAAGAATTCAAAGAAAATACCAAACGACATTTATTCTACGCAAATGTTTTCTGGAAATTTATTCTCATCCTAAGAATTGATATAGAACTGATGTCACAAAAATCTCATGCGCACGCACGCACAAAGACACACGCACACACACACACACCACACACACACACACACACACACACACACATATATATATGAAGGTATATATCTACACATATACATACAAATATACAAGAACACGCTGGCACTCACACATATTTATAGCTACATGCATACATACATATGAATACATGATGTGTGCGTAAGTGTCACTGTGAGTGTTTACGTATAACATGTATGTATAACACGTATGCGTATATATGTGTATGCATAAACACACTGACATATTACTGCGCAAATGTTGTACACACATCTTTGTATTAATTAAACCCGTGTAAAAAAAAAGCGGTATAATTTTTTTATTAAAGCAATGAAACATGAACTCGTATCTTCAGAAAGATATTCTAATTATTTTAGGAATATCTCATCAAATCACACACACTTTTTACTCTTTTCATTATGAAAATGCTGCTACTCAACATTCATATTTTCATTGTGCCACTAATATATTTACGTCAGTTTTCTCCTGAGAAGATTCGTGGGGGTCGAGTGCCGTTCCCTCCTTGATAAAAATCTATCAGAAACAACCTTCGTGAGAATATCCCGCTGGATTTCCAAGTGCCACCATCTCAAACTATGAATATTGGCTTCAAATTTTGGCACAAGGCCAATAATTCGTGGATGTGATTAAGATGATTACATCAACCTCAGTTCTCAACTGGCACTTAGTTTACCGACCCCGAAAGTATGAAAGACAAAGTAGACCTCGATAGAATTTGAACTCGGAACATAAAGACGGATGAAATACCACTAATCATCTTACCTGGGGTACTAGTGATTCTATCAACTCTCCGCCTTTCAGACTATGGATGCTAGCAAGCCGTTCCATTTTTTATCTACCCCTACATCCTCTAAAGGTTGACTAGACTTGAAGAATCTCTCTTGCAATTATTTAAAATACCTATGTATCATAATATAGAACTGAAATCAATCTAACCTTTATGAGTGAAAATCATTTTCAATGTTCAAATTATCTCGTAGATATACAATATCTAATTTGAAATAAATCCAAACTACGATCAAACATAAGCTCAGAACCTGACTTCTATAGTGCAGAGTTCACAATATCAACCATCAGGACTGGTTTCTGCCTAATGAGAATGCTCCATATTTGTAAGCAATCTTGTATAATGAATATTATGTATTTCTGAAACTCCTTAAACGCTTAGGCAACAGGCTCTAACGGGAAAAAAAGGTGATTGTTCGATTAATTTTTAGTGTTATTTTATCTTTCATTTCAGTTTAGTTTTGATAGATTAATGTGCAAATCCTTCTTCATATCGATTACAGGCTTGCCAAGGCGAGTTTGGTAGATAATACTTCTATTGTATAGTGTTTGCGAAGCGTTCTGTGCAATTTACATATTTGTATAATTTCAATAGTGAAACATTCAAATAGATATGTTGAGAAAAATGCTGTAGAATTAAAATTAGAGATAACAGGCAACATAAGCCAAATGATCTGTGACCAACTGTATAGGCCTAATTACTTCTATTTGTTACTTTAAAATCTCCAACAATCGCAACGCTCTATTGAACTTTGCAACATAAACTTTGAAAGTTCTTAACGATTAATTCTGTAACATATATCGTTAATCGTTGATTACTTGCCAAATTCTCTTTTTTATTCTTTCAAATACTTTTACTTCTCTAGATTTTTTTTATTGCATTTTGTTTAATTCGAAGCATGACTTCAAATCAGTTTTCTCTCTTCCTCGCTTAAAATAATTCTGTATCAACAAAATGTGTTTCACTCCCATTTTCTTCCCATCAAGTAAAAACCGCTGTTACTGTTGAATCAAGAAAGTTATCGACATGAATCGTACAGCGTCTCTCAAGCAATATATCGATATCTAAACGACCGCATGCATACATATATATATATATCACTGAAGAGGCATTAACTAAGAAAAGCAAACATCTATGACCTGTTGTTAGGCATCTGTTATGTTTAAACAAAACCTCAAAACGCTATATTGTTAGATATAAATTAACTGAATAGAACGTTGGCAGAATATCTGAAAAATTCGCCCAGTAATGGAAACCAGTAAAATTCTAACGTCGTAGCTGGTCACGAGTTCGCAGTGTTTGAAAATGAATCGCTGCAGGCTAATAAATCAGGATCGATGAATTTAATTTAATAGAATAGTTGGACAGAAACTCTCTATAAAATGTTCAGGTATGTATTAACTTATCTTGGTGGTATTGATCTCATGCGAAATGCCTCAACCAAATGTCTGAAAGAAATCTGACTGATTGTGTTATGAAGAACCATTATTCCTCCTCTATATTGCAATATTATAAATAAACTGTCCCTGTATACCATCGTTTAGATGATATAAGATGCACACTGAATACATTTAAAAGTAATAAAACCTCTCTCTCACTCTCTGTCTGTCTTCTATCTATCTATCTATCTAACTGTCAATATCTCGTAGCACACCGAAATGTTACACATATTATATATATATATATATATATATATATATACTTGCGCACTCGTGTACACACGCGCATGCACACATTTATATAATCAGGTGCGTGGCCTAGTTCTAAGATTGTTGATCGGAAGCTCGTGGTTTCGATTGCTCAGACCGGTGGTGTGTTCTGTTCTTGGACAAAACACTTCAATTCACGTTACTCCCGACATATCAAAGGGAAACGTGCAACTCTGAGTCAAACTGGCTTCCCGTTCATTGGTAGGCTGACCTAACCGCTAAGCTATTGGGGTTGTATCATCAAGTAGTAGTAGTAGTAGTAGTAGTTAAAGAAAACCGGCCTTCTGTCGGTTACGACGACAAAGGTTCCAGTTGATTCGATAGACAAAAGAGCCTGCTCACGAAATTAACGTACAAGTGACAGAGCATCCCCCCGCACACACACACGTACCCTTAACGTAGTTCTCGGGGAGGTTCAGCGTGTTACCGAACGTGACAGTGCTGGCCCTTTGAAACGCATTTACTACTCATGTTTGTCAGCTGAGTTGGAGCAACGTGAAATAAAGTGCCTTAATCAAGATCAGAGCCCGCCACCGATAATCGAACTCATGACATCAATACCGTGAACCAAGTACGCTTACGACTAAGCCATACGCCTTTACAGTTGAAGATGTACTCGGTTTATTATCGACTTCTGAATTAGTTAAACATTCGCTGGCACGAATACTATGACGTATTCTATGCTATGAATTCTGCCAATTCACCGCCTAAGAAGGGATATATTGCGAGGGAAAATTCCTAACGTGTACGATTTCCTTCGGCACCCGCCCGCAGTGGTTGAAATAAAGCTCACTTCTTGTATAGTTGTCAGCTCTGTAGCTTCGACGTATTTCAATAGTTTTCGTGATTTAGGTATAAAGTGAGAACTGAATATGACGCTTTTGTACCTTAGCTTCAAATGAAGACACGTCTAGTAGATATATGATCAAAAGGCGGTGAGCTGGCAGAATCGTTAGCACGCCGGGCGAAATGCTTTGCAGTATTTCGTCCGCCGCTGTGTTCTAAGTTCAAATTCCGCCGAGGTCGACTTTGCCTTTCATCCTTTCGGGGTCGATAAATTAAGTACTAGTTACGCACTGGTGTCGATGTAATCGACTTAATACCTATATCCGTCTTTGTTTGTCCCATCTGTGTTCAGCCCCTTGTGGATAATAAAGAAATAAATATATGATCAAAAGTGTTGTGGTAGAATTTAATCGTTTTCAAGTACTTTTGTTCTTAAAGTCATGTTTCTCGCAGGCTGGCTACGGTCTCATGCCGTTGCTGTGATGTTAGAAACTTGGTGCGACACATCTTAGTATTTTAATTGATTCAGTTTATGCTGTAATACCACTTTGAAGAATTTCGTCAAACAAATCGACCCGAGTACTTAATTTTTCCGGTCATTTTTCATAGCATTTTTTTCCGATGGCCGGATAACTGAAGAGATGGCAGCGTGGAGTTCCACCTCGGCATCCGAGACTCGGAGTTTTATCATGGCTACCGAATAATTATCACATATTACATTTATAGATAAATTCCTCTATTTACATAATATCGAGGTCTCTTTCTTTCTTTTGTTATCTTACCATTTTTATCAATTATATATATATATATATATATATATATATTTGTTAAAAATGAAGTTCGAAAAGCTGCTGTATTATACATTTTTAATTTTTATATATACATTATAACATGTTTCAGTTCCTGAAATGAACCTTATCAAAAAAAAGGTTATATATAAAAAAAGACAGCTCATGCCGTCAAACACAAGAAATTCATTTATATACACAACGGAGTCAGACATCTTCGAGTTCATGTATAGTTGATATAATAGTTCAAGTATAGTTGATATATAGTTTGAAGTATATGTTCAAAGTGTTCGTTGCAGTGGCCCACGGTGGCGATACGTATTCAATACAAAAAACAGATCAAAGTGGTGGAAAGCGGTCAATACAAGATTGATGTTTTCCGAAAGAGCGAGAATTCATTTTTACCTTAAGCAATTGTGATGACCCATGGTGGAAGTTCGCTGGGTGGTTCTAGTGAGTTTTTGTGAAGTGCTCGGTTTTATAATGCCTGTTAGGTGGTCAATCCAGCGTAGCGTGACGTCATCAACGTTTTGACCAATCTGTTTCGTTAGGTGGCTTAGTCAAGTAGAACGGGACGTCATCATTATTTTGACCAATCGCTGCATTATAACTGCCTCTGTGTTTGTTTCCTGTTTTGACCAGTTTTCGTGAGTCAAGTAGAACGGACGTCATCATTATTTTGACCAATCGCTGCATTATAACTGCCTCTTGTTTGGTTTCCTGTTTTGACCAGTCGCTTCGTTAGTCAAGCAGAACGGACGCCGTCCAGATTCTGCCCAATCACGACTTATGCTACATTAGATCTGCCCCCTGTCTGTACTTGTTAGGTGACTAGTCAAGCAGAAAAGGACGTCATCAATATTCTGACTAATGACTGTCCCCTGTTTGTATCCTGTCCATTCTAGCAGAGCTAGACGTCATCAACTTGTTGACCAATCAGAATCGGGTCTGACCCTTAGCTGTATCGTATGTATCAGGGTCAGATTTGCACGAAAGAATTTTTTTCCTTTTTCGGAGGACTTATCTTTTGTTTTAGTATTCCTGGCCCAGGGTGTTTAAACTTGGTCTAAATTAATAAATACATATATATATATATATATATACATATATATCTTTGATTCCATGCTATCGTAAGTTGAGATCACAGTTCACACACCATAGTCATACATACATAAATATATATATATATATGTGTATATATATATTATATACATATATATATATATATATATGTATATTATATATAATATATATATTATATATATATAATATATATATATATTTACTGACATGCTTAGTTATGGGCGCAAATACATATACAAACATGTAATATATATATATATATATATTTGTGTATGTGCCCGTGTGTGAGAATGCACGCCTACATGCCTGAATGCATGCTCGTGTGTGTGTTGTGTCTGTGTGCGTGCTTCTGTGTGTGTCTGTGTGTTGTTTAATGTGTTTGTGTGTACAGAGAAGGACAGATGGGAGTTTGTAGCTGAAAGAAACATAGGAGTAGTGAAAATGATTATGAATCGGATGAAAATCAGTCCATTTATTGGTAATTAATAACTTGTATCGCCTTAGTCAGTAAGCAAAGTCAATAAAAACATTGGCTTGTGGCAAACCAAGCATTTATTACGTATTTCTGATTTAAAACTAAAACATTTGGAGATTAACAAAGGCGGAAAGAGATTAACATTTTTTTTTTTTTGGTATCTGTTTTACTTCTACCTTCATAATGAAAGAGATAACATCCATAAACAAGATGCGGGAAAATGAGGTACACAGAAGGAGTAGAAGAATATGAAGAAGATGATGATGAAGAATATGATGATGAAGAAGAAGAAGAAGAAGAAGAAGAAGAAGAAGAAGAAGAAGAAGAAGAAAGAGAAGAAGAAGAAAAAGAAGAAGCAGAAGAATGTGATGAAGAAGAAGAAGAAGGAGGAGGAGAAGAAGAAGAAGAAGAAGGAGAAGAAGAGGAAGAATGTGATGAAGAAGAAGAAGAAGAAGAAGGAGAAGAAGAGGAAGATGATGATGAAGAAGAAGAAGAAGAAGAAGAAGGAGAAGAAGAAAAGAAGAGAAAAAGAAGAAGTAGAAGAAGAAGAAGAAGAAGAAGAAGAGAAGAGAAGGAAGAAGAAGAAGAAGAAGAAGAAGAAGAAGAAGAAGCAGTTTGAGGAGGATGAGGAGACGCTTAAAACGTACAGAAAATCAAAATGGCGTATAGTTCCCTCTTTCTTTATCCTTCCTTATCTTCATTAGATGCAATACTTCCAATATCAAGCTATAATCGTGAATTTTAGAGAACTTAAGGGCACACTATATAACTTACATTAATGTTTTTCCTACTGCATAAAAAATTAGTAAGAAATCGTACCTTATTAAGACAAACGTTTTCATTACTTATGGAATTATCTTCATCTACGTTTCGAAATTATTCGATTATTTTTTCATTAGTTTTGGTTATTGTAATTACAATATTTATTGTTATTTTTAATGGTGGATTTTTCTGATATAAATTTTTTTGTGATAGATGTTAATTTTCTTTTCAATGTGCCCTCCACAACTTTCACCACATTGAATAAAAGCAATGATGATTATCACCAGCATGATATGTTTATAAGGGCGGAAGATTATCAGAATCGTTCGAGCGTTGCATTAATTGTCACGGATCTTTAGAATGAGCTCAAATCCTGCAGAAATCAACTTTGCCATTCATTTCTGCTAGACCAATAAAATAAAGTATCTGTGAAGTACTACGTTTAATACAATTCACTATTACATTTTCCTTCAAAATTGGTGAACTTCTCCGTATATTAGAAATAGAAGACAGCGAAATGGTTGAATCGATACATCAGCAGACAAAATACGTAGCAGTATATCAAACGGTTTTAAAATGTGTTAATTAGTATATCTTTCGGGGTCGATAAATTAAGTACCAGTTACGCATTGGGGTCGATGTAATCGTCTTAATACCTATGTCTGTCCTTGTTTGTCCCCTCTGTGTTTAGCCCCTTGTGGGTAATAAAGAAATAGGTATTTCGTCTGCGTTACGTTGTGAGTTCAAATTCCACCGAGGTCGACTTTGCCTTTCATCCTTTCGGGGTCGATAATTTAAGTACCAGTTACGCACTGGGGTCGATGTAATCGACTTAATACCTATGTCTGTCCTTGTTTGTCCCCTCTATGTTGAGCTCCTTGTGGATAATAAAGAAATAAGTATATCTAGCAGTTTTACCCCATGAGGTGATTTTGCCTCCTTTAGTTGATAAAATAAGTATCAATTGAGCACTCGTGTTGATGTAATCGAAGAGCCAACGAATCCAAAATTTCAGACTATCATCCTATAATACAAAAAGCTGTTGGTTCATTTGGATCTACAGTAAGTCTGTGATTTCTCTATTCACATTTATTTCTATTTATTATCATTATTATTATTATTATTATTATTATTATTATTATTATTATTATTATGAAGATATATTTTTTCAACACGTAAATACTGAACAGTATATATATAATGGATAAAAACCTTTTTCGGTAGATCTTCAAGTTGTCACACGCATTCTTAGTAGCTTAGATAGGCTCGAATTAGAGATGATGATAATAATAATAATAATAATAATAATAATAATAATAATAATAATAATAATGATGATGATGATGATGATGATAATATTAATAATAATAATGGCTTCAAATTTTTCCACAAGGGCAGCAATTTTAGGGGAGGGGATAAGTCGTTTACATCGATGCCAGTGTTTCACTGGTACTTAATTTATCGACTGCGAAGGGATGAAAGGCAAAGTCAACCGCGACAAAGTTTGCACTCAGAACGTAAAGACAGACTAAATACTGCTAAGCATTTCGCTCGGCGTGCTAACCTTTCTGCCAGATCACTGCCCTTTAATGATGATGATGATGATGACGATGAACGAACTCTACCGCCAGTCGGAGATATTTACTCGACTGCGATTTCAAATTCATGTAACTATTATATATATATAATATATATATATATATATATATATATAGTACTACGCAGATTTTCTTCGTTTTTCACTTCTACTAATGAGACGATACATTCATTGGCAGAAGCACATAGTTCTCCAGATAATCGGTCATTCTCTTTGCGTATGTTACGCAAAATTAGAAAACAATGGCAAATGTACCGAGAAACAATAAACGGAATTACGTGATAGACGAAAGGACTGAATTTGAACGATGTCCGAAGCAAGTTTCAGGCCATTAATAATATCCCCCACACCAATTAGGTGACCATTGCAGCATTACCGAAACCAAATATACACAGATGCAAATTGCACTAAAGAATATATAACTTAGAGATTCAATTATTAAACCACATAAACAATACACGATTCCATAAGAACTGGCGATAGTTGTTGACGAATCTTGAAATCAAGGCTGTAAAATATGGCTATTAACAACGTATATTTAGTGTTCTTTTGCTATTTCGAAATTGTGGATCTTGTGTTGTTGGTTTAATAGTTTTACATTTTGGTATAGGGGCTGTAGTTTTAAGGGGGATGAGGATGTTGATTACATCGACCCCGGTACTTGACTGATACTTATTTTATCAGCGCAAAACGATGAAAAGCAACGTTTATCTCGGTGAGATATGAAATCATAACGTAAAGACCAGCCAAATGTCGCACAGAATTTTGTTCTGCGAGATAACGATTCTTATTTCTTTACAGTCCACAAGGGGCTACACACAGAGGGGACAAATAAGGACAGAGAAACGGATTAAGTCGATTATATCTACTCCAGTGCATAACTGGTATTTATTTTATCGACCCCGAAATGATGAAAGGCAACCTAGGCGGAATTTGAACTCAGAACGTAAAGACAGATAAAATACCTATTTCTTTATTACCCATAAGGGGCTAAACACAAAGGGGACAAACAAGGACAGACATAGGTATTAAGTCTATTACATCGACCCCAGTGCGTAACTGGTACTTATTTTATCGACCCCGAAAGGATGAAAGGCAAAGTCGACCTCGGCGGAATTTGAACTCAGGGCGTAACGACAGATAAAATACCGCTAAGCATTTCGCCCGGCGTGCTAATGATTCTGCCAGCTCATCACCTTAAAGTGGTTAGTAATAGTCATCTTATTGCTGTCTGGAATAATGAAAGTAATCACAATGATATGGTTAGTAATATTGATTATACTGATTCCTCTGTTCATCTGGTTCTTATTTTATCGACCTCTACAGGATGAAAGTTAAATTGACCTCGGTTGGATTGGAAATCAGAACCTATAGACGCACGGAACGCTACCAGTATTTTGCCCGGCATGCTAACCATTCTGGCAGCTGGCCGCCTTGAAGAAATTACTAAATTTGTTAACCATGTACATGTACATAACAATGTGGATTAAGATTATGCTATTAGGATTTTCCAAAATTTCACATCAGATTAAAAATGAACATCAGCGATGCATCTACCAACAGGCGGCTAAAATACGTACCAACCTAATTGATTCTCAAGAACAGTTAGCGTATATCTAAGAAAACCGCTGTTAAGAAACACTATCAGTATACAGAAGAGACTCGAGAAATCGCATTATGGTATCAAATTCTGTTATCCAGTTGCGTAATTGTATATATGCTTGTATACTCAAAGTTATAAACAATATGTAAATTTTAAAAAAGATATCACTACAAATATCAGCTGAGAAATTGACAGTTACAAATGGAAATTATGATATAAAATATATTCTACAAAGGAAGCAAGTAAAATGACACAGATGAATGTATGTAGCACTTCCAGATGTGTAAATAACTAAAAACATCATACAACGACGAACAAGAACGACTGAAAACACACAAATTGTTAAAAACATGAGAGTTAAAATGATTGATAGGAAGTAAAATGTGTGCTTTCAAAATTGCTCTTTCGTAGACAAACTGTAAAAGTAATTTAGACACGATACACGTTAAAATCATAAGCAGCGATGAAATACCCATTGAAGAAGTATTGGTTTCGAATTTTGGTACAAGGACAGCAATTTCGTGGGAGGGGTTTAGTCGATTGCATCGGACCCAGTGCTTAACTGGTACTTATTTTATCTAATCCGAAAAGAAGAAAGGTAAAGTCGACCTCGTTGGAATTTGAACTTAGAACGTCAAGACAAATGAAATGCCCCTAACGATGCCGCCAGGTCGCAGCCTTATTCAATGAAGAATATTAGAAGCATTTTAAGGCGGTGAGCTGGCAGAATTGTTAGTACACCGGGCTTAGCCGCATTTTGTCTATTGTGAGATCAAATTCCGCTGAGGTTGACTTTGTATTTCAAACTTTGGGGTTGATTAAAGAAGAGCAATTCAAGTGCTGGGTTCGATGAAATCGACTCCTGCCTCCCATTAAACCATGACGGCCTTGTGCCAAAATTTGAAACCAATATTATATTAGAAACATTTTGGAAACCAACTGCGGAAACGAATTTGGGCAGTAAAAGCACACTGCATGACTATTCTGGTAAGACAATTCGATTGAAATTGGGAAAAACAAAAGATATCATCCTAAAAGAGTACAAACTCTCTTTTGAAGCTTCTTTACGATGAAAAATGCAATTTGTAACTTTAAAATATTGGTGTATATCGTTTCACCTACCGTAGTGCCACACAAACGTTATATTCAGTACCCTCTGAAAAAGTTCAGTCCAAATATCTGGATTATTTTCTCATACCAATGATTCTCAAGAAGAGACAAAGGAACAATTTATGTAACAATATACCAACACATACTCGATAGTAATTTATAAACTGCTTCTTAAAATACTTCCGAACACGAATATCGAACAAGTACAATAGAAAGAATTTCATATTTTCAGTAAAAAAGGGGGGAGTTATACTTGAGTCCTGTGACACGATATCGAATAAAAATTGGCTCTGGATAACGCCAGACAATAACAACAAATAAACTTTCATTTGCCTGGATCGAAGAGAAGAAAGTTTTTTCGATACAATATTTTATGACTCGTTTAAGAGAGGTCCATTAAATGGTGACAGCATGGTGAGCTACATTAACAGCAATGAAATGTTGGAGACAATTCATAGCTGAAAATATATATATATATATATATATATATATATATATATATATATCACATCTGCAAGTTTCAACTTCATGAAAATATTTACTAAGAAATACTGAAATGATAGTACTTCTGGCTCCGAATGCAATCAGTAATTTTTACCTTTTAGTTCGGTAATAACGCCTACTCATTTGGTATTCTACAGGAATAGAAAAAGAACGAAGCTGATTCATCATTTCCTCTTAAACACAAACCTAAATAGTGTGTAGCTTCAGAGAATTTTTTGGATTATGAAACAGTTTACCAAAGGCATTAGAATGTTCTTTGTACTAGGAAAAAATGCTGACAAGTAGGTTGTCTGGTTGTTAATGAGATGACTTAGAACTTCAGGGAGGGAAGAAAATACAGAAGTCCTTATTTCCAGAATATTTGTGCATAGAGAAACGAAAGTCATGAATATATGTGTTCATACAGAATGCAAAATAAATATTTTGCTATTCAATGAAATTTAAACTCATCTCGATAATAAAAGCCGTATACTGAAAAACATTTATCGTACGACTTGGCTCTGGGTTCCCTGAATTAAATGTGTGAATGTGCTCTGGGCTGCCTGAATTGTATATTTCAGATCTAAATCCAATAATAATATTATAAATCTATTATAAATCAGTACATATTGCACACTAATTCTAAAGCCCGTGCGTGGAACGTGCAACCGAAAAAGGGAAAGTAAGAAGAGACAGCTGGGCGTGGGGTAGTATTCTCAGAATGTTGTATACGACTTTTAACGTTGCGATTCACAAAACAAACCTTGCTGATTGGGATCGAAAACGGGGTTATCAAATCAAAAATATTAACACAAAATCGATTAAGACATAGTATAATTAAAATCTAGAAAGAAATCAAAAATAGAAAACTATGTAACATATACCAAGCATTGGGAACTAACAAAAACACATGGCATTTACATAGCCAGTAATTTTTGGAAAATTGTTTATCCCTATATTTTACCTTCAAAATGTCTTCAGTTGACTTAGATGCAAAAATCCAGTTTGAATGGATGACAAATGTCGTTTACATGGTGTATTCCTAAACAGCTACATCATTATTTTATGAAGCTGTCTCACACAAGCTCTACAAAATATACTTAAAGACAATTATGCTACAGCTGCATTTTCATTGTCCAAGCAGTAAATCTTGTTTTCTCTCTGAGAAAAGTCTCTGATACTGACTCACGTTAATTACCAATTGGCTTAGAAAAATGACAATTCGAAAATAATAGGGAGATTTAGTATTAAAGTCAGACTACAAATGTCACGTAATAAACGTAATGTAATTCTCAATAACAAAACGACAATAACTTCCTAATTACTTATATAGTTATAGCAAATATCTACAATTCTGTGCAAAATAAGCTAAACATCTCAAAAATCATACACTGGCGAAAACAAATTTAAGACCAATGATAAATGTTCTATTTCTTACAAAATATTTTGTTACTAACACCAGTAAATTAATTTTGCCGGTAAATTTGAAACGTTTATATTAATTTAGCATTAGAATTCTTGAAGTTTTATAAAATAGTTATTGTCTGCATCATTCGGAAGAGAAGTAAATTCTGCATAAAGTGTAAAAGATAAGAATAGTTTGTATGGTGTTAGTAACAAAATATTTTGTAAGAAATAGAACTTTTATCATCGGTCTTAAATTTATTTTCGCCAGTGTACTTACCAACTTGTTTAACAAGTGATGGTAAATGTGGAATGTAAGTAATATAACTAACCGGATACATAATCATTTCGTTGACACGGCCACCTTATCCCTCAACATAGGCTAGTTCTCGAAAATAGAAAATCATGAGATAGTCTTATATTGGACTTCTTAACATTGAAACCTTCCATGCTTATTTCTTGTTTTGAGAAGAGAAATTACCGATAACATATATCAAAGAAAAAGTGAGTGGATTGGTAAAATTGTTAGAAGGTCAGAGAACCAACACTGTGGTCATGGAAGATAAAGCTGTGAAAAAAAAAACAAATATCATCAGACAAAACTGTGTCGAAGTGCGTATCAAAATATTTATCAAAAACCATTCGTAACAAAAAATAAGGAAATGAAGATGTAACAGTAAGAGGAGTGTTATTTAAGGACAGTCAAAGAAAACCCAAATCTCGAACTACGAAAGGCAAGTACTCATACCTGTGCGCAATCTACAAAAGTTTATAATCCCGCAGAGGGCGCGTGGCTTAGTGGTTAGGGCATTCGGCTCATGATCGTAAGGTTGTGAGTTCGATTCCCGGCGACGCGTTGTGTCCTTGAGCAAGACACTTTATTTCACGTTGCTCCAGTCCACTCAGCTGGCAAAAATTAGTTGTACTTGTATTTCAAAGGGTCAGCCTTGTCACTCTCTGTGTCACGCTGATTATCCCCGAGAACTACGTTAAGGGTACATGTGTCTGTGGAATGCTCAGCCATTTGCACGTTAATTTCACGAGCAAGCTGTTCCGTTGATCGTATCAGCTGGGACCCTCGTCGTCGTAACCGGCGGAGTCTTTAAATAATCCCGCAACATTCAAAAATCTTATAGGGTCTACTGTTCTTTTATACGCCATTCTTTCTTGTTAAATTGTATTAAAACTGTGGATATCGACCGAAGTGGAAATTCCCTGCGCCTTCTCAGTTAAAAAACGATGAAAAATATATTGCCCTTATTTAACAAATTACGACGCTGATGATAAATTATCGACGAATTCGTCTGATTGTGACAGAAATCCTCCAAGTCATAGCACTCATCCAATATAGATACAGGAAAAATTTTTCTTCACTAACTGAATAAATGTACAGGGGTCGATGTATATTCCGGTGCGCTCCGTGCATTAGCAGCATAATTTGCAGGAATGATGGCCGTGCTTATGATGTTTTATTCTCAATCATTGATTTGCATCGAAGCTTAAAGCACGTTACAGGTCAGTGTCTCAGGGGTACTTCATTTAAACTGTATAGATTTTCTGGATTACGCTCTCCCGACAGCAGCATTATTCATCTATTCGTACTTTGCAAAATTTTAAATGCGCTGGAGAAGGAAGGGGCTAAAACATTATCAAATATACAAGCTGCACAAAAGAACCCCTGTAAAAAATCACCAGGTCTGGTCGGCGTTTTTGAGAGATGCAGCATTGAGGATGAATGAATCCAGCTCAACCCACCCCGAGTGAATGCGGTCTCTAGACAAGACAAACACCCCTGTCAAAAAGAGGACTACACTTGGTTTCACTATTTGAAATACTGAGGGCTTGTTATACGATCACTGCATGACGGAATAAAACGAGAACAAATAATGATCTAATGGTGTAAATGAAACCAGAAGTCCATCAAGAAATGCTTATAAACTATATAAGGCGGCGAGCTGGCAGACACGTTAGCGCGCCGGGCGAAATGCTTAGCGGTATTTCGTCTGTCGTTACGTTCTGAGTTCAAATACCGCCGCGGTCGACATTCATCTTTTCGGGGTCGATAAATAAAGTACCAGTTTCGCACAGGGGGCGATATAATCGACTCAATCCCTTCGTCTGTCCTTGTTTGTCCCCTCTATGTTTAGCCCCTTCTGGGCAGTAAAGAAATATATTTGAAATACTGCCACTCCTAGAGACAAGGACACTTAGTGTACGCATGTACAGTCTCAGTTACAAATGGCAAGCCAATTGAACGGAACGTGTTCGGAGTAGATGAACCTTCAAACGAATGGAATTAGTAATTTCTAAAAGAAACGAGAAAACAGACGCTGCCCGCTCCAGGTATGATGGTCATGAACATACCTGAAGTAAATATTTACTAGCATTCATATCACAACCGGTACGAAAACATTCCCCTACAGCTACGCCTACGCCTGTGACTACGTGGTTGCTACTGGCTACTTGGTTAATTTCTGTGTAGATAAGTGACACTACTCGTTACTTCCTCCTAGATAATATATCCGCTTGTGTGAACAAAATCGCATCACGGGAAGGAAACTGAGCAGATGCAGATCAACTTGGAGATTCATTCTCCAGGTGCCAAGAGGCAAGATAAAGATCGCATCCAAATTAACGCGTGTTACGCTTGCATTACAATTTACATTCTTTCAAAACGGTGCCGTTCGCCTTGACTAGGATACAACTACGTTGTAAAAATAAATAAGCAGTAAAATTCACAACGAAACAAAATATTGTATTGAAATTTCTATTATTTTCGTTATATATTATATATTATTCTTTTCGTTATATATTATTTATTAGAATGAAGCATGGCTTCATTCTAATAAAACCATGTTATGTCCCTTTTCTGCACTTCAGTCCATACGACTGTAAAGTGTTTCAATGTGTGTGTGAGTGTGTGTGCGCATATGTGTGTAGTGTGTGCATTCGTGAGTGGTAGGGGACATTTTTGCGTGGGTAAACATCTAAATATTTCGTTACATATATATATATATGGATGCGTGTGTGGGTCTACTTTTGCGAGTGTGTTTACATATATATGTATGTATGTATGTATGTATGTATGGAACTAACTTACGGATAGAGCCCCGCTCAGTATGAGTTCCAAGAATTTAATTAAGTGCTTAGCAGCAGGTCCTAAGAGGTCGACAAAATAAGCCGGAGTCAAACCGATAAGATTCGGTACTGGTGGTAGTGGTGGTAATAGTAGTAGTAGTAGTAGTAGTAGTAGTAGTAGTAGTTGTAGTAGCAGCAGCAGCAGCAACAGCAGCAGCAGCAGCAGCAGCAGTAGTAGTAGTAGTAGTAGTAGTAGTAGTAGTAGTTAGTAACAGTAGTAGCAGTAGTAGTAGTAGTAGATACCGCGTGCGGCAGCCGCAGGGTAATTTATTTGTAGTGGTCGTGATATGGATGGTTGAAATCCTGACGTTGTTACTGGTGGTGTTCGTGGGGGTGGGGGTGGTGGTGGTGGTGATGGTGGTACTTGAAGAAGTAGGTAGACTAATAAACGCTAAGTGACATATGTTAGCTAATTGTTAGGAGTCTTCACAAGAAAACTTTAAATCTCTAGGAGAGAGACATTCCAGATGGCTGGTTGGCTGGTTGGTCTGCCACTTGGTTGGTTGGTTGGTTGGTTGGTTGGTTGGTTGGTTTGTTTGTTGGTTGGTTAGTTGGTTGGTCGGCCAGTTGGTCAATTACTCCGATAAGAATTTTTAATTGTAATAAAAATTTTTTTTTTTACAAGAACAAAATTACTATATATAACTGGCTTCTATTAAGTGTCGCTTGCATGATATATAATTTTGGAGTGGCTGTGTGGTAAGTAGCTTGCTTACCAACCACATGGTTCCGGGTTCAGTCCCACTGCGTGGCACCTTGAGCAAGTGTCTTCTACTATAGCCACGGGCCGACCAAAGCCTTGTGAGTGAATTTGTGAAACCGGAGGTATAAGCTTACACCTTGCGAAGGGATTTTCATTCTTTAAATTACATGTATGTACGCACGTTTGTATGTATGTATATATGTATATACGTGTTTCCCTTCTTTTCTTAATTTAGAGTAAATCTCTCACCGGCCGCCTGCTTGTTAGCAAGGTGGTGCAGGAAAGCAATCTTCTCTTATTCATCATCCATTAAATCTTAGTAACATCATGCAAATTTTTATAGTCCCAGATATCGTAATCATTTGTATTACATGAATTAATGTTTTTTAGTGCTCCCTCCAAGAAACCGAGCTTAGCCATATTTTGCCCCAGACAGGTTATGCATCATGTTGTTCTAGTAATGTTAGGTACGAAACTGAAAGTGTATATTGCTTACTGGTTCAGCAAACGTGTTATAAATGTCCCTAGATGTCTTCTTATATTTTGGTATGTAGAAGGGCAGCTGGTTATGTATGACTTCACTTTGGGGCTTTGCTTTACTTTACTTCTTGCAAGAATTCACGCCGGGCTAACAAAGCAAGAAGACTTTTTGAATTAAAAGATTTCCTGGTGTTTACAAATGTATGGTTGAGTTGGAGTGTTGGTTGAACTGTCGCTGCATTACTCAAATGTTTACATGTATACACATATGAAACCCCCTTCGGTAGTGACTGACCATGGGATTGCACCTAGAAAGTTACCCTCACATGTACAAGTCCGGGCAAGGTTTTTCTTTTTTTATGGAAGACCATCAGTCGCTCATGCATACTGGCCTCCCCTCTCCACGCCACCAGTGTTATCCAAGGGAAAGGCAAAGGCCGATACAGCTTGGCACCTGTGACGTCGCAACTCATTTCTACAGCTGAGTGAATTGGAGCAACATGAAATAAAGTGTCTCGCTCAAGAGCACAACAAGCAGCCCGGTCCGGGATTCGAGCTCACAACCTCACGATCGTAAGCTCGACGCTCTAACCACTAAGCCAAGCGCCTTCACGTATTCACATAAGAATTTCATATCGAGAAATTTTGGAACGTCTTACAATTCTTCATTTACTGAATCCGCATCGCTTTCTTTTGCTCTTTCTTCGGGAAACTGGGTATTTCTAGGTTTTGTGAACATTTGTTTTTACATAACCCCATGCACCATCAGAGGTGCATGGGGTTATGTAAAATAAAATAATGTATTTATCTACGCACGTAAGCATATATGTACGTATGTATGTGTTTGTGCGAGTGTGTAACGATATGTACTGGCAAATGATATTCTTACTCCTTACTCTTTTACTTGTTTCAGTCATTTGACTATGGCCATGCTGGAGCACCACCTTTTTAGTCGAGCAAATCGACCCCGGGGCTTATTCTTCGTAAGCCTAGTACTTATTCTATCGGTCTCTTTTGCCGAACCGCTAAGTTACGGGGACGTAAACACACCAGCATCGGTTGTCAAGCGATTTTGGGGGGATAAACACATTTACACATACATATACATATACATATACACGACGGGCTTCTTTCAGTTTCCGTCTACCAAATCCACTCACAAGGCTTTGGTCGGCCCAAGGCTATAGTAAAAGACACTTGCCCAAGGTGCCACGCAGCGGGACTGAACCCGGCACCCGGAACCATGTGGTTCGTGAGCAAGCTACTTACCACACAGCCACTCCAACGCCTATGTACTGGCAAATGATATAAACTTTTGAGAGAAAATCATTAGTAATAGTTGCCCCTATTGATTTGTTCAGTGAAAACTTCCTCCTTCTCACCAGTATAAATACAATGCGCTAGTGATTTATCCAGATAGAATCTTACAGCCAACGATGCTGTATTCACAAAAATTCTGCGTAAAATAAGAAATTAATTTACATGTATCATTTATCACGTTAGATAACCACATTTCTGTTAGAATATAAGCTTCTTAATTATCAGATAACATTTCAGCAATCACATTAATTTCAATACAGCTATAGCAATAGCTGCCTTTACGTTACCCTCGAATACAGGCTATAACATCTCCAATAGTTTCTGTTCCCACGCAAACCACTATGCATAACATTTAATGCAGATGACTCGTACGCATCTTCCGTTCATATCAAATGATAAATAACATTTAGCGACCAATAAATTTTAAAAGTCATAGGCAAAATGAGACCCGCAGGAATTTCTGACTGGCGGGCCAAATGTAAAACTGCCTTAATTTCCTTTTTTCTGTTTTTACTAAGCCGTGCAGTTCGCTTGATAAGAAGCTTTGTCAAATGCGATCTGCTTATCGAAAAAAGGTTGCCCATTCCCGGGTTCATTTACTTCGACCAGTACATAAACCTTATCTATATTACTACTACTACTACTACCTACTACTACTACTACTACTACTACCACTACCACTACCACTACTACTACTACTACTACTACTACTACTAGTAATAATAATAATAATAATAATAATAGTAATAATAATAATGATAATAATAATAATGACAACGACAACAAAACCAACAACAGCAACAACAATATCCGGGATAGATTTTTTAGTCTGGAACTTATTCTATCAGTCTTTGTTGCTGAACTACTAAGTTATGGGTTCGCAAAACAAAGAGGATAAACACACACGCACACACACACACACACACACACATACACACACACACGCACACACACACACACACATACATGCATACATACCTACATATATATATTATATATATATATATATATATATATATAAATATAAATATACCAGAATTTATTAATTTAGTATATAACATGTGCCTTTATAGGAACTTATGATATATAGAAAGTTTATTCAGTCTTCTTTTATATTAATCTCTGTTCTGAAGTTCCATCACCCACCACCTTTTTGCTCATGTCCACCAGTAGGGGAATATGCCCACCCTGAGAAGCCCTAATATAGAGGTTCAAATCTGTTACGGGTTTATATTCGTCTATAATCGTACTTTATATTCTCAATATCATTGTTGTAATACTACGCAGATATTATTGATTTGAAATTTTAGTACCAGGTCAGTAAGTTCGGCGGAGGAAGATAGTCGATAAAATTGAACCTTATACTCAACTGGTACTTGTTTTATCGACTCCGAATCAAATTTGAACTCAGAAAATAAGGACGGACGAAATATAGCTGAACATCTTATCCGGTGTGCTAATGGTTTTGCCAGCCCGCCACCTTAAAACGCAGATGATATGATGGGATATACGCACTGGGATAATTGTGAAAAAACTACTGTTGCCTCTGTATTCATTGCTTAAACAATCATGAATGATATTTGTCAGGATTCAATTTATCAATTAGCTCAAATAAAGTATCTGCATCCATAAACCTTTCTGTCTATCTCGGTTTAATTGAGCTAATATCGTTGATGTTCATCTTGACTTCATGTTTATTGACGATTGTAAAAGAAATACAAGCAGAGTGTGGATATTATGTTCATGGTGTTCGGTGACGGATGAAATATTCCGCTAAGATATTACTACCATGCATGTGAAGTGAAGCAATGCAGTTGAGCTAAATGAAATATGTAAATATATTGAGTTTATAGTTTTCCAGCACGAAAAAAAAAAAAAAAATTCTATGCAGCAATGATATAGAATACAATAGAAAACGGGAATAAGTGGACGCCTTAACAAGAGGTTACATTCCGTTGATACGGTCGGAGAGTGTAATGGTGTGGCGATTTTTCTTTTCTTTTCTTAAACCCAACGTCAAAGCTTATTAAACAAATACAAGACATTCAAACCGTGAATGTGCGTCATTCTTTTTAAAGCAGCGTATATCGACCATCCGCATCATCTAAAATGTCCTCGAATTTTTATGGTGTTCGGGTTTGATTTGAAGTCGAGGTAATTGCTTTTTATAGCAGAATGAGCAGCTCCGTAGACGCCAAAACTTTGGCGCGTGTAAGATGTTATTTGGTGTGGCTTTCAAGTGTTGATTGATTCAGAAACCGCACTAAGAATAAAGTAGTATTCTAATCTAGAAAGGCTTACTGCTTTCTAGATACACAGACATATATAAACGCTCACGCATACACATATATATTTAAATAGATAAAAGCGACTTCAAATTTCATCCAAACTGGCTTAGCAAACACCAAATAAAGAATTAGATTTGTAGTACAAATAAATTTTAGTAATGTGAAGAAGTGGACTGAAATTAGTTGATAGGTGAAGTAGAATGATGGAGAAAGGAAAGAAAAGTAAAGTGGATGGCGAAAAAGGCTAAGAAAGAATTTAATTGGTATAATATAAAAGAACTCGAGAATAAAATCCCAAAGTGGAATCGTGCTTAGTAATTTAATGGTTTGAGTAGAGTTTAGATATACTTCTGCCGAGAAATTTTATTTTAGCGGTTGGATATTATCTGCAAAACTAATTCTATAAAGAAATTAAAATTTGCTTAGGATCATGCTTAAATGAAGATAGCATGATATAGTCGTGTGTAAAGTATAAAATATTGTGAGATTGATTTTGGTGAGAATTATTATAAATATTTTTTTTTCTTTCCTTAGTCTGGAAGAAAGAGAAGTGCCAAAGACATTTATCAAGTCCTCTCAGACCTTCATGCCGTAAATGACCCGTTAAAAAGTTTTAAGAACACTTGTAGGAAAGACATGTCGACTGATAGTTTACACGGGGCATATGTTGTAAGTAGAGAAGAACTGGCCAGAGATCTTAGCGTGTGGTATGGGATTTGTTGCGGTGGACACTGTTTTTTATTTTCTCTCTCTCTGTCTATTTCTATGTTCCTTTCTGTTGAAGAGCGTAGGCTCGAAACGAAAAAGACTTTCTCACTTCTCGAGCGTTAAACTAATACATCTGTTTCTTGTTTACACACCGGTCTTCGTCTTTTGCTTATTTTTTGTAAATTCCAACTATATATATAAATATTTAGCTGTAAATATATATATATATATATTTGTGTGTGTGTGTATATATATATATATATATATATATATATATATATATGTATAAATTTAGGGCATAAAAATATATACCAGCTATGCTAGAAAGAAAAGTCATCTCTCCAAAGACATATATTTCTCACGTGTTTTGTTTAGTGAGAAATATGAGGTTTTGGAGAGTTCACTCTTCTTTCTAGCAAAGATGGTATATATGTTGCTTACCCTAATTTTTTATGTAAGCTTCCTGGCCACTTTATTATTATCATTTTTAATAATAATGATATTTTATTTTATGTGTGCGTGTATGTGTGTGCGTATGTGTGTGTATGTGTGCGTGTAGTTTGTGCTCAATTTTGACACGTAATATTTGAAAATCAGCTAAAATCATTCAATTGACAGACGGTATTGAAGCAAACAAATTGTAGAAGACATTGATATTAATTAGAAAATAAAGGAACAAATGTATAATTAACTAATATTACACGTGTTCAGGAGTAATTATGTCCAGACACAATAACATACAGAATGCATAGACGTATGTAAAAGTCATGACTGACCATGGGATTGTACCTAGAAACTTCCCTTCCCAGGCACAAGTCCGGTGGAGGTTGTTTATGGAAGACAAGATGTCGCCCATGCATACCAGCCTCCCTTCTTCTTACCATTGATGTTATCCTTTCCTCAGCTGAGTGATCTGGAGCAGTGAGGAATAAAATATCTTGCTCAAGAACACAACACACAGGCCGGTCCAGGAATCGAACTCATTATCACATGATTGTGAGCTGTAATCACTGAAACATGCACCTTCATGTAAACACACCACACACATACACACATATGTATATATAAAGGAATGCATGCATGTATGTATGTAAGCAAATGTACAGCGACATGGACACTATAATCATGTGGTTTCGAGTTCTGCTAGTTAGCATTGTTGGACGAGGTGTTTTTACTATAGCCCCATGTCAGATTAGCCGTTGCCTGGTGAGCGAATTTGACTGACAGTATCCGTGTGAGGCTCAAGGCAACTCACCACTGAAACAATTTCCTAGCTAAGTGTAATTTCAACTACAAAATATATCACAATCCTTCAACTCTGAATCTAACTCATAAGAATAATTCTATAAATAGACCTAGGAAAATAATATGGTTTGCTACCCTCTTGACATTGAATGTTACAATTAACGTAGGCAAACTTTCCTGTCGATTTTAGATAGACATTTCCCAATAAAATGTAAATGCAGGAAGGTATTTAACTGACACTCGATTAAAATATCATACCATTGCTGCCAGAACATGACCAATATTATCACCGGTAAGCATCACCAAGAGCTCATTCCTAGCTGCACCACTCGAGACCTGAAACATGGACACTTGATCAGGTGTCGTTTATGAGGCAGAAGTTACAGCACAGCTTCAAGACAACGTAAGTGAAAAAAAATTACATCAGTTTATGCGAAAGCGGTCAAAAATCCATTCCTGAAACTTTTAGTCTAATGTATTTCTGCTGAAGAACTGAATTTACTTGCTTTAGGGAAACAAGATTCTACACCAGAAGCATCATGAAGAATAGTTATAGGTTCCTCAGTCTTAAGGGTTTCCATGTATACAATAATCAATTTATAATATAGTATAAGGTAAGTATAGTATTGACCACGTCGGAATCGCAAGACATCAAAGGGAATATATATTAGATAGCGTTACAAAATTTCCCTACGGAAGAACAAAGGTAAAATTATTTAAAGGGACACTCACAATGATATTCTATATCATTTTCTTTATTTCAAGTCGGAAAAAATGTGATAATAGCATACTCAGACATTCGTACAAACACACGTCTATTTCTTATAATCAAGTTAAGCGACAAAAGTTGAAGTAATAAATTGTATTCATATTTTTCCATAACTATTAAAAAAAAATCGATTTTCTTCTTACCGGAAAACACCAATTGTTTATTAAACAAAAATCTTCTTTATTTCTACAACTACATACATGTTTACAATGAATTACCAATGTAATCCTATTTTGGGGAATATATTCTCAAGTCAATATTTTAATGTTTTCAATTTTATGTCTGTAACTAGCTTACCAAATTGAACTTACGTACATACGCATAAATATATGCATTCACACAAACAAGGAGACGTACATGCAGACACGTATATATGTATACATACACATATATAATATGTGTGGAGAGGTGAGTGTGAGTGCGTGACTGAGAGAGAGAGAGAGAGAGATAGAGTGTGTGTGTATGTGTGTAATTATTCATGTATATGTTTGTGTGGTGTCTGTGTTACGATGGCGTATAAGAGGTTGCCCAGGAAGTTGTTTTATGGGGAGTTATAAGGCGGAAAACTTTCGGCCATGTATTTAAGAAACGTTTAGGGATGTCATAGAAAACAGTCATGAGGTCCCTAGTGTAGATATTCTAGACTGGAAACAGGTGACGTATAATCGATCAATTTGGAAAAAAAGGATTTACGATGGTTGTAAAACATGTCAAGTACTGGAGTATCGAACTGGAGTATCGAACACTCCGTCTTTAAACGAGCACTTCTTGGACACGACTGACCTCAATTCCAGACAATTTTTTAATCTCCGTATCATCTGCAGTAGGACATTTTTTTCCGGGGGCCGGACTTGCTAGTCATGCGAGATCACCCGATGGCATTTACTAATTGAAAAGATGGTCTTCATCAGTGAAGAAGTATCCATCATCAAACATATATATACACGCATATAAATATTTGGGGGTGTAGTTGTGTACTCCATATTTTGAAAATATATTTTCGTTCTACTTGTATTATATTATTTAGATTAATTTTTACGTATTTTTCAATATTTAGCCATAAATTCCTTTTGAAAACCCTTATTTCAGAACCATCATCAATGCTACAAATATTTGGGAGGTGCAGTATTATTCGCTTGCGTAAGAACAACGCTTATACTCGCTATTATCGATATCTGTAGATTTTTGCAACTGGATTCTGAAATCCTTGGTTAGTAGTTTTAGGATAGATGCGTATTCTATATATTTGCTTTAGTTTTATGTTGTATTACGAAAAATTCTTCTATCATTAAAATTTTATATTTGTGTGGAATTCTATACAATATAGACGAGCTGTCCACACACGTTTTCCCCTCTCTCTTTCTCTCTCTCCTCCTCTCAGTATTGTATTATATATATAATATATTATATATATCTATATATATATATATATATAACGGGAAGCTTTATGAAAATAAACAAAAGACGAAGGCGGTGGAAAACAAACGAACAATTGTATTGTATGGCGCTCAGGAAATATAAATAAAACAAGTCTTTAACGTTTCGAGCCTACGCTCTTCAACAGAAAGATACACAGAGAGAGAAAAACACAGAAAGAAGGAGAGAAAAAAAATGCGTGCAGTAGCTAACGAATCAACATGGATATATTATATATATATATATATATATATATATATATTATATTATACAAGCCACAAATACAAACATATTTTGTATACAGTTAAATAGTAATTAAGACAAGAAAACAAAACCATATAATGTTGCAGTTCTATTCACGCGTATGCGTGTGTACTTATGCGTGTGTGAGTGTGCGCGGGTGCGTATGTGGTTATGCGTGTGTGAGTGTGCGCGCGTGTATGAGGATGTGTTTTGTGTGTGCGTGCATATATGAGTGTGAGTGTGAATGTGCATCTTGGTAATAATTCCTAATAAAATATATTCGCTCATTTGATGAATCTTTTCTAATATTCGAGTTGGAATCCTCTAGGCAACTAACCAAGAAGTATAATATATTCTGTTGTCAGGCCAAAGAAAAGAAAATTATCTACTATATTACAACATCCTATTTCTTTATTACCCACAAGGGGCTGAACATAGAGGGGAAAAACATGGGTTGACATAGGTATTAAGTCGATTATATCGACCCCAGTGCTTAACTGGTACTTAATTTATCGACCCCGAAAGGATGAGAGGCAAAGTCGACCTCGGCGGAATTTGAACTCACAACGTAACGGCAGACGAAATACCGCTAAGCATTTCGCCCGACGTGCTAACAACATCCACCACAACGTCCACTCCTTCCTGTACGGTGGTTTGTGTGCTTCAGTGACCCTAAGATCTTTCAGCAGTACACAAGCTCCTGACAGGGGTACAATAGTCGGAGGTATATGGTAAGGTAGTGAGTGAACCCATAGGGCGCAAAGGAAGGAATTGACAAGATCAGTTCCTGTTCACAGAGAAGGTTGGATTCCGAGTGGCCCCTGTGCCGAGACAGTCGGACAGAGTCAGATATTATATATCTATATATATATATAATTATATATATATATATATATATATATTATAGTTAACTTTCTGTTAAGATAAGATCAACAAAAAGAGTACTCCATCCAGTGTGGTATTATTTAATGTACACAGCATATTTTTATTACGAGCAGCTAATATTTTCATGCTTCGGAGATACAGTCTAAGTAAAATTTCGTAACACGCTCGCAGACATACTTATGTTATTGTAACCTGCCTAATTTACATCTTGCTGTGTAAAACTATTTGTAGCTCGAAACTATATACAGCATGCATTAAATATTATTATATATGGGTATATTAGTAAGTACCCCCCCCCAAAAAAAAAAACAGGAGCATACACACATACTTAAACATACATGCACACACATATCGAAAAAGAGAGAAAATGAGAGAGTGGAACGTGATGGATGAATTGGAGGAGATCCCAGAAAATTGATAAATTATATTTTGTTTACATTTCGATCCAATTCTGCCCGAGGTCTTTTGTATTTATGTGTATATTCCAGGTTCTATAGTAGATGTGATAGACAAATACTGATGTTAATAAAATCAACATAACTCTGGCCGCAAAATATATGTCACTCTATTTCTATCGAAAAATATTTTTAGTTGTTTCTGAATGTTTAGGAAACTCGTATATAAGAGTTAACAAAATGTTGATGCAAGTGATATTACGATAGGAAAGTGCTTATTTCATTGGCTACGAAGTAAAGAGATTCAGAGTTACTGGATTTACCTTCATTAGGAAACTAAAATCATATAAAATATACATACGTGTGAGTGAGTCTGTGTGTATTTATGCGTACATGTAATTTGAGAATGTATTCATATATACACCCACACACACACACACACATATATATATATATATATATATATATATATATATATATATATACATATCTATTTATCTATCTATGTGTGTATGTATGTATTTATCGTTTGTAAATGTCATGAGCTTTTTAAATGTGATTGCTGTAACGAATCTAATATAATATGTATTACACAGGCCACATCATAAACAACTCAATATGTTAAACGAGATACATGTCAAACCACCAATATACTCCCCCACCACGATGTAAGTACCATCTATCGCATTAACATGATTCAAAGCTTTTTTTGTCAACCACAGAGACACTCCAAAAATATACTATTTATATTTCAAGAATCAACAATGAAATAATAACATACCCAGACAGTCATACAAACACAAACAAAACTTTTTGAAAATATATGAAATAATTAAGTTAAGAGATGAAATTGCAGTCGTATTGATATGAAATCTATTTCTATTATCGAAATTTATCGATTTCCTCCATAATAAAATACAGCATACGTTTATTTAAAAGAAAACGCTATTTATTTGTTGAAGTATATCTATTTTTCCTCATGCAGCACAAATGTAATCCCCTTTTGCAAAATAAATTCGAGTGGCCATTCAAATGTTTCGACTCTCATATTAATAACCAAATTTTTTAAATCGACACCGCTCAATTATGTATATGTATATATAATATATATAGGTATACACACACCACACACACACGCATATATATATATATATATATATATATATATATAATAATATATATATATAGAGAGAGAGAGAGAGAGGAGAGAGATAAATAGATAGATAGATAGATAGATAGATAGATAGATAGATAGATAGATAGATAGATATTGTACATATCTATCTATATGTGTGAGTGTGGTAAACAATATATGGGTGTGTGTATATATATATATATATATAGATATTATAACACGCACACATATATGTGCATTTATATATATAATATTTACACACACACATATATATACATATACATGTATTTAAATTCATATATATGCATACATATGTATATATACACATAAGTGCGTACGAATTTATAGATGTACGTATTTATGTTTGTATGTATGCATGCTTATGAGTCTGTGTGTGTGTGTGTATGTGTGTGTGTGTGTGTGTGTGAGTGTATGTGTGTATGCGTGTGTTTCCATTTGCTTAATATTGTGAGTCGACCTTTGGATGTTGGTAACAAAAACATATCACATTTTGTACATGAGAAATGCCTTGCAAATCCATATTGTTCCCCTTACAGGAAATACCTAAAGTATATGTTGTTAATAACATTCATTATACTAGAGCTGCTTTTATTTCATTTGCAATATTTTTTAGGCTAAGCCATTTCTGGGACTGACAGCACATGGTTGTACAAGCCATGATCATATAATTCGTAAACAGACTTTCGTAGTTGAACTTTGTCATTATTTATTTTGTAAAATGAGAATATTTAAAATTTTCCATTTGCACAGATATCTAGATGTTTGCTGCAGGGGACATTCTTCCTAACAGAGAAATACCTGATTTGCTGTTTATTACTCTTTACTCTTTACTCTTTACTCTTTTACTTGTTTCAGTCATTTGACTGCGGCCATGCTGGAGCACCGCCTTTTAGTCGAGCAACTCGACCCCGGGACTTATTCTTTGTAAGCCCAGTACTTATTCTGTCGGTCTCTTTTTGCCGAACCGCTAAGTGACGGGGACATAAACACACCAGCATCAGTTGTCAAGCAATGCTAGGGGAACAAACACAGACACACAAACACACACGCACACATATATATACATATATACATATATACGACGGGCTTCTTTCAGTTTCCGTCTACTAAATCCACTCACAAGACTTTGGTCGGCCCGAGGCTATAGTAGAAGACACTTGCCCAAGGTGCAACGCAGTGGGGCTGAACCCGGAACCATGTGGTTGGTAAGCAAGCTACTTACCACACAGCCACTCCAAGCTTATGTATATTCAAGTGGAACGTTTGTTTAATCTTAAATACTCTCTTAATGAAAATATTCATAGATTAGCTAAATTTGAATTATTTA
>NW_021829609.1:40000-43277 GCF_006345805.1 Octopus sinensis | reverse complement strand
AGAGAGGTATTTCTTTATTCACCATAAGTTGAGAAAAAGAGGGGACAATACGGGGACAGACAAAACAAACTTTGGGGTCAGGGTTTCGAATGAGACGAAACGTATGAATAAACAAACAATTAAAATATATACAATTAAATGAGAATGAGTGATTAAAAAAAAATGAAGCGGAGGATGCGGTTGACCCCACAAACCACATAGTCACACTGAAGACTTGCTTTCTCCTTTTCTACATTCCCGATGAAACAGGTTCTTCACTCGCAAACATACTTGCTATTACTTCCATCTTTTACGAAACACACTTTGCGACAGGCATTTCTTCTCCAGCCTTATTTTCCGTTTCATGTGGAAACGTTAAAAGTCGATTAGCTCGAGAACTGGAGATAAACTGCCTGTTGCAATTCCTTTCACTCTCGTCTCCATACTACTTCTTTCGCCCAAAGCAACTACCGAGAGAAAACAGGCTCGCTCTCCCTATTCAGGAGGTCGGCGGAACGATCTTAATCACAGATTCGCTCGACAGTTGTACTCTTCCGAATGCGACAGCAGGTGTTCTACATAAGCCCAGAGTTCAGTCATCTTGGGGCATTGCACAATCGCGTGCAGGACAGTTTACTGTCCCTCTCACTCTTGCACAAACCGGCGAAGGTTCATACCATGTCTAAAGAACTTATCTCGAACCGGTAAAGCTCTCTTTAACATTGCCAGGCCAGGGACTTTTGATAATCATCCATAGGCCCCGGACCGAATGTTCTTTGGAACAGGCTGGCCAGTTGATCTTTGTCGAACCTAGGGTTTCTCCAGGAACGTCGTCACACTTAAACTCTACTAACCCTCTATAGAAAACGAGGTAGTACCCCGCCACCGGCGTTGCCCGACTGGGAGAGGGGCACGAGTGTCTGATGGCACTCTACATTCCACACGCCCAACTCGATCTACACTTGATCCATGGTTCAGTTTGGTAAAGTGTGTGAACTGTGAAATAACAGCTTGACGAACAGAGACCAAACCTGCTCACCGTCCAGGTAAAGCCAGAGGTGCTAAGCCTGAGCGTATGTCTGCGCATTTTTAGCCACGGCATCCCTAACCCACCCTTCAGCGGCTTTTGGCAGCAAATAGAGCGCTTTAAAAGAGGTCTGCTGCCCCCCACCAAAAAAAAAAAAAAGCGAAAGAGCATGCGTTCCAGCTTGTTCAGCCACGAATCGGGGCAAGGCACGATGGTCAGGCTGTAAGTGATTACAGAGGCGATAAACACCTCTGCAACCTCCGCTCTCCCTTTCAAGGACAGCTTCCGCTCAGACCAGGTCTGAGTTTTGGAGAGCCACCTTTCTCGCCACCTCGCTCCAATTCTTCTCTATCTGGAGATCTGGGCCTAACCAGATTCCAAGCATTTTCACCGGGCCCTTCCGTCAACGTCCTACGAACGCTGTCGGAAGACATCGACTTGCCCTCCAGGTGCCGAGTTGCAAGCCGACCGATTTATCCCGGTTGACTTTCGCTCCTGCCACCGCTTCGTCGTAATCCCTTAAGGCCTCATCCACCCACTGTAGGTGCTCGACTCGGGATACGATGACGGTGATGTCGTCCGCATCGCTGAAGCTGACTTTCTGGCACCACCATAGATCTTGCGGAGTGCCCCTCATAGTTTCCAACCTCCTCAGCAATGGCTCGAGGGCCAAAACGTAGAGAACCGGGGAGAGAGGACACCGTTGACGTACCGAACGTTCAACACGGAACGGCTCCGAAAAAAAAAAGTTCACCCGGACTACCGATTCGATGTTGCTGTATAAAGCGTTGATCCATCCGCGGAAGGTCTGGCCGAAACCAGCCGCCGCGAGGACCGCCGCCAGATACTGATGGTCCACCCTATCGAACGCTTTCGATTGGTCCAAGTGGACCATAGCCCCACTCTTGCCAGGAATCCTATTTACCCCTTCTAAGGCATAGCGTAGAAAGTGGAGATTGTCGTGGATGGTCCTTCAGGGATGGCGCAAGTTTTGCGCCTCGCCAACAAGTTCACCCACGACCCGCGCCAAACCTTTTGCTAAGACCTTGGCAAAATCTTTAACTCTGCGTTAAGCAGAGTGATGGGCCCGAAATTATCAATTAAATCCCCCTGTTTGGGTCCTTTCTTAACAGCGCTACCACCCCTCGGCTCACAGACTTAGGAAAAATATCCCGTTCTGCTGCCAGTTGGTGTACACGCATGCAAGTAGATGCCCAAACAAGTCTGGCATGCTACTATAGAGTTCGTAAGGCAGACCATCGAGCCCCGGCGATTTGTCCCCGCCGCGGTCTGCTAACACATCCTCAACTTCCTTGGCTGTGATCGGTGCCTCACAAGATTCCGCATCCGGCCTCGATAGACGCGGCGAACCGGCTAGGAAATCTGCGAGCTTCTCCCCGCACTCCAGTCCGCCACTCCTCCCGAATAGCTGGGCGAAATGATCGTGAAACACCTTGCACATCTCCACGGGTTCGTTTACTGATCGACCATTTGGGTCCGTCAAAGATCGAATGGTTGAGTTGTTGCCACACTGGCCCTCTACCACCTGGGTCCATCCGGCTGCGTTGATCCCTTCCTGTCTCATTGCACGGATTTTAGCCCTGACAATGCACCCTTCATGTTTAGCTTTGAGATGTTGGTCGAGTGCCAACCTTGCTGCTAACACTCGATGCACTGCCTGACCTCATTGCCTCATCTCTTGCCTTAACTAGTTCTTTTTCTACTTTGTTTCTATCACTAGCTAATTCTTTGCTAAACCTAATTGACTCAAATTTGATGGCTCTTTTCAGGGCGTACCACCATTTGTTGTTGATAATGTATCCGGTTAACGTCCTCATTACTAATAGTTTAATCCGATTCTTGTAGGCTTCACAGTCCAATAGTAACTTGTTTAGCTTCCAGTAACAGGTACCTCGTCTACACATGCTATCTATGTCGAGCGTACAGGTCACTAATTTATTATCGCTGTAGCTGACGATATGGTGTTGTGGACAGCTAAGTTTTTTCTTACCTTTCCTTCTAGTTATGATTCTATCTATGTAAGATCTGGACGACCCATCGTTTCTTGCCCAGGTCCACGCTGGAGCGTCTGGGTGGTCCAGTCTGAATCGATCTGCCAACTCGAAACGACTTAGCAGATCGCTGAGGTGAGGTAATCCCCTCCTATTCATTCTCGAGCCAACATAATCTACTCGTGTATCGCAAATGATGTTGAAGTCACCTAGCAATACTAACGTGTTCGACGTGTCGAGAAAGTTCTCTAGGCTTTTG
>NW_021829609.1:27500-32500 GCF_006345805.1 Octopus sinensis | reverse complement strand
AATTATGTCGCTGCCAGAAATGATAAGGGAGAAGAAAGGATGTGATGATAACGATGACAATGAGGACGATTACAGTGATGGCGATGATGATGATGATGATAATGATGATGGTAGTGGTGGTGGTGGTGGTGGAGGTAGGTGGGTGCTGGTGGTTCTGATAACGGTCGGTGGTGATAAGTCTGTGGCTGTGATGGTGATGGTTACGGTGGCGGTGATGATTATAATGGTTAATGTGGTGGTAGTGGTGGTGCTGGTGATGGCTGTGGTGATTATAGTGGTTAATGTGGTAGCGGTGGTGGCTGTGGTTGTGGTTGTGATAATGGTAAAAGGTGGTGGTGGTGGTGGTGGTGGTAGTGGCGGTTGTGGCTGTAGTTGTGGTTGTGATAGTGGCGGAGGTGGTGGTGGTGGTGGCGGTGGTAGTGGCGGTGGTGGCTGTGGTTGTGGTTGTTATAGTGGCAGAGGTGTTGGTGGTGGTGGTAGGGCGGTGGTGGTGGCTGTGGTTGTGGTTGTGATAGTGGCGGAGGTGGTGGTGGTGGTGGTGGTGTGGGGTGATGTGGTTGTGGTTGTGATAGTGGTGGTGGTGGTAGTGGTGGTGGTGGTGGTGGTTGTGGTTGTGGTTGTGGTTGTGGCTGTGGTTGTGGTAGTGGCAGAGGTGGTGGTGGTGGTGGTGGTGGTGGCGGTGGCGGTGGTGGTGGTGGTGGTGGTGGTGGTGGTGGTGGTGGTGGTGGTGGTGGTGGTGGTGGTGGTGGTGGTGGCGGTGGTGGCGTTGGTGGTGGCTGTGGTTGTAGTCGTGATAGTGGTGGTAGCGTGGTGGTTGTGGTTATGATGGTGGCGGGGTGGCTGTGGTTGTCGTCGGTGGTGGCTGTGATGACGATGCTTACAGTGATGGTGATGATCATTGCAATGGCGCTCGAGGGCGGTGAGCTGTCAGAATCGTTTGTACAGGGCAGGCGAAGGATTAATATCATTCCAATATTTTGTATGTGGAGGCGCGCGGCTTAGTGGTTAGGGTGTGAGCATCATGATCGTATGATTGTGGTTTCGATTCCTGGACCGGGCGACGTGTTGTGTTCTTTAGCAAAACACTTCATTTCACGTTGCTCCAGTCCACTCAGCTGGCAAAAATGAGTAACGCTGCGATGGACTGGCATCCCGTCCAGCTGGGGAACACATACGCCATAGAAACCGGGAAACCGGGCCCCTGAGCCTGGCTAGGCTTTAAAAGGGCAAAAAAAAAATTGTATGTTTTTGGGGATGTATGATTTGAGGGAAATTTAACTGTTATTTCTAGCCGGTCGAACAGCCACTTGGAGCAGTGGTTGTCAACCATATTTTTACCTATGGGCCTCTTTAGGTCCCTATTTTTCTCTACTGGACCCTCCTAAGCATTCGGAGGGTGTTTTTTTTTTAAATCCATGATATTTTCATATTTAAATATCATTAGGAAGTATATTCTTTTATTCTTTTATTCTTTCATTCTTTTATTCTTTCATTCTTTCACTGGTTTCAGTCATTTGACTGCGGCCATGCTGGAGCACCACCTTGAAGGGTTTTAGTCGAATTTTTTAAAGCCTGGTACTTATTCTACCGGTAACTTTTGGCATACAGCTAAGTTACAGGGATGTAAACACACCAACACCGGTTGTCAAGCGGTGATTGGGGACAAACACTGACACAAATACATACACACATAGCAACAAACTTTTATTATATATATATATATATATATATGTGTGTGTGTGTGTGTCTATAGCCAGCTGGAGGAGATATCTTCCTGGGGCTACAAACTACAGTAGCATCCACCCTTAGGGGTTAGCCATATTCAAATGGCAAATATGTGTCACGATGTGTTACCACTACTGTTTATAACTAGCTCTGAGATTTATCATTGTTTGATTTCACTTTTTCAATATCAGTGTCAATCGACACTGGAAAAAGTATATGTATTTGTGAGGGAAACTGAATTCTCGTCGACAACCATGGTTGTCACACGCTGATGATAGGTAGACACCTTGAAACTCGAGTCCGTGTGTATCATAAGTTGAAGACGGGAAGGATGACTTCCCTTCACAAATACTGATAGGGCACAGATAGTGTGTCTATAGCCAGCTGGAGGAGATATCTTCCTGGGGCTACAAACTACAGTAGCATCCACCCTTAGGGGTTAGCCATATTCAAATGGCAAATATGCGTCACGATATATATATATATATATATATATATATATATATATATATATATATTTTTCTTTACTGTCCACAAGGGTCTACACACAGAGGGGACAAACAAGGACAGACAAACGGATTAAGTCGATTATATCGACCCCAGTGTGTAGACAGACACGACGGGTTTCTTTCAGACTCCGTCTACCAAGTCCACTCACAAGGTTTTTGCCGCGCTGAAGTTATGTCAGAAGACACCTGCCCCGAGTTACCGCGCAGTGGGATGGAACCCACAACTACATGGTTGGAAAGCAAGCTTCTTAACCACACAGCTGCACCGGCGCCCATGGCCACACCTTAACATTCTTTTACTTGGAAGTTCACATTTTTTTTTCAAATTATTTTCAAATTTTTCAAATTAAAATTTTATTATTTCGGTGGCACAGCGATGTGCCGCAAGACACCGCTTGGAAACCCCCGGCGTAGAAGAACCCACCGTTGGCTTCTCAACCAGATTCACGAAGTTCTTTTTGACACGAGGTCAAGGACAAAATCTTTTATACAACATTGTACACTGTAACAAACAGACAATACTACATAAGAACCATTTTCAATACACGAACATTTTTCAAAGATTAATTAAACACTTAATCCCACTTAATTCGCTTCGCAAATCCTACATCTTATGCACCACGGCACCCCTTCATTTTCTTCCTTTTTTCTTCTATTTCTTTTCGTGTGATCTTATATGAAATTTCGGATGTAATTACTCTGTAAGGGATTTGATCTGAGGTCGTTCTTTGGAACTAAAACAATCGAAGTGTGGTAGATACACGTTTTTTTTTCTCTCTTTCTAATTTAGGCGAAGGTGTTGCTGCGTGGTATGATGTTTGCCTTCCATTAATCTATTAAGATTTCAAAACCTCGGTCTCATTATTATAATAATGTAATGATGATATTCGTTAAGTTGTTCATACAATTTACTGTAGGAATCGGAGGATCATGAAAACACTTTATCTTTATATATAAAAGTGAGGTTGTGTGCTGTCTGTCTCCTACGATTTAGATTCCTAACTACTCCCACATTTTGCGGTGCAGTGTAACCAAAAGCGGGTATCTTATAGTCGTGATTCATATCGAGCCCTTCTGGGTATTAGCGCGCGTCTACGATGAGTCTACGATTTAAAAAATAATTTACCATAATTTTTTTCCATTTTAATGCATTTTTCGCTATTATATAAGGAAAGTAACTCTCTAAAAATGTCTACGATGAGTCAAGGATTTAAAAAAAAATTACCATAATTTTTTTTCCATTTTTAATGCATTTTTTTGCTATTTTGGGGCTATAACTCTCTAAAAATGCTTTATAGTTATTTCCCTTACAAATCCGAGCAACGCCGGGCGATACTGCTAGTAATTGATAAAATAGTCGACGCCGGATTTTAAAATTATTACGAATTCTTTCATCAACACAAAACTGCAAACAAACCAGAGAAGATCGGAGAACTAATAAAACAGGAAATTTAAAAGGAAGCACGAAAGCTGTCAACTTCATGGCTGAAACGTCTGATGCACAACTCCAAGATTGCAGAAGGAGCGGAGCCATCGCAACTTTATAGACAAAGCACAATTGAGTAGGAATTAATCAGCTGACAGCATGAAATATTTCAACCCCAGTACTTATTTTTTGTAAGCCCTGTTACCTATTCTATCGGGGTTTTTTTTGCCGAACCGTTAAGTTACGGGGACATAAACACACCAAAACCGGTTATCAAGCAGTTGTGGAGGTAGATTATTGGTATGGCTGTGGGATAGCATTATAACACATCCTTTTGATATATATATATACGAGGGGCGTTCAATAAGTAATGCCCCTGACCCACTTCCCATAGCAGTAGAGCACCGAAACTTGGCACAGTTATTGGTCTTTTTCTACATAGGAACCACCCAGAGTTACGCATTTCTCTCATCGTTTGATACAGCTCTGAAGACCGTTTTTGTAGAAGACCCCAGCTTGGTCCTACAACCACGACGTGACTTCAGAAATCATGGCTACATCATCCGGGAAACGCTTTCCTTTCAAAAACAACTTCATGGCTGGGAAGAGGTGAAAATCAGAGGGTGCAAGGTCAGGAGAGTAGGGGGATGGGGGAGGAGTTCATAGCCGCACACCTGTGCTTCTGGATCTGGCGAGACGCGATTTGTGGACCAGAGCATTGTCCTGCAGGAGGAGGATGCCTTTGCTGATCTTGTCCCGCCTCTTGATTTTGATAGCTTCTCTCAATTTCCTCAAAAGTGAAGCATAATAGGCTCCTGTAATTGTGGTACCCTTTGCCAGGAAATCTGTCATCACTACTCCGTCCTGGTCCCAGAAGACTGTGAGCATGACCTTGCCAGCGGAGAGCTGCACCCTTGCCTTCTTTGGAGGAGGTGAGTCACGGTGCTTCCACTGCATTGACTGGGCTTTGGTCTCTGGATCATTGTGATGGACCTAGGTTTCATCCTGTGTAATCAGTCTTTTGGAAAATTTTGACTCATCTTCTTGGCACATCCCTAAATTCATCCTCGAGCACTCGATGCGTTCCTGCTTCTGGAAAGGTGTGAGCAGCCTGGGAATCCATCTGGCAGACACCTTTTGCATATGCAAATGGTCATGAATGATAGTTTCCACAGACCCGGTACTAATCTTGACCTCATGGGCTATTTGGTGAATAGTTATGCGTCGATCTTCCAAAATGGCAGCCCCAACTTGACGGACAGATGCCTCATCAATGGCAGAAGGGGGCGACCAGATCTGGGAGCTGTTTCCACAGAGTTCCAACAATGTTTGAATTCACG